>NC_048600.1:51249129-51412304 GCF_003668045.3 Cricetulus griseus | reverse complement strand
TCTCTGTTTCTGTCTGTCTCTCCTCCTAACTTTCTTCTTTTCTAATTTTCTTTCTTTCTCTTGAACCTCCCTCAAAACAGTTAATTCTTAAAAAAAAACTCTAAAACTAGACGACACAATAATGTACATAAAAGTCATGGAGGAAAGCATGATGTTTGTTCATATATACAAATCTGCATTTCTTTATTTAATACAAATAGGAAACAAGTCTAAGCTTCCTGGTAGCCAGGGTAAAAAGAGAAACAGATTACAAGGTGAATAATAAACAAGAGAGACAAGCAAAGCAGCTGCTTAAGGAAACATAGCAGTTCTCACTATGAAGACAGATGCACCAGGAACTCACACAGAACACATATATAGATGCAGGCAAAACACTCGTACACATACAAGAAATCTTTAAAACAATGATGAATGAAATATCTTCTCTTTATAAATTTAGTTTGGGGAGGAAAAGTCTCATTTAAAGTGCTATGAATGTTCTTGCTTCTTCACCCATGGAAGTTTAATTTTGTTTGGGATTTCCTGAGAAGTTTGGAGTAATTATGTACTTTAAGGTCAGCACTCTTTTCAGGCTATCAGATACTCTGTATTCTTCCCCCTCCTCCTTTTTCTCTCCCCTCTCTTTCCCTCTCCCAAAGTCTACACACACACACACACACACACACACACACACACACACACACACACGGGATTGTTTATCCCACTTCTCTCCTTTCCTTCTCTTCTTTCTCATGCTTTAGCTCCTCCACTGTGCCCTGGTAGCAGATTCATTATTGATGATTAATAAACATTTATTGAGAGGATGAATGCCAATGATAACCACATTGCTTTTATATATTTATTGCTTTTCATTGTATATGGTAGAGAAAAGTGGAGAATTTTATGGAAAGAAGACACAATAGGATATATTTGCATATTATATATCATATATACATGCATTTACATATACATAACACACATTAAATTTTCTTTTTTGCTTTTTAAGTGTCTTGAAATAATAATAGATCATCTGTAAATGATAACGTCATATTACATTCTTTATGCACATTTACACTAGTAACATAAGAGCCTGGGAGCCATGGGTAGATTAAGGTGAGGAGGGCAGTCCTAGGAGGCTAGCCTTGAACAGGAGGTTCTGACTTAGGGTTTCAGCATTCTTTGACTTTTCTTAGGGTCAAGTATCTATCACTTTCTCTACTTGGATTGTTTCCACATGAGTCACTGGGCTCCAGTTCTTCCCCTAATCCTTGAGATGCTTGGACCAGCCCTTCTGAACTATCTCTCACATCTTCCTCATGCTCATACAGCATTTTGCATTGTCTGGGTTGAGAGTCCACCGAGCAGTTTAGGATGATTTGAGGATGCTCTGAGATGGCCACAGTGAGCTTTCCTACTTTCTTCAAAAGCAAAATGCAGAGCCATACAGGACCTGACTGTAAGCTCAAAACCCATTCTCCCTCAGTGCCAGTTATTATTCTGAGCACACAAGCACTTTTCATTATGAACTTTTATTTAACCCCCATCATATCTCGCGTAGCAATAATTATCATCACAGCCCTTTTGCAGCTGAGAACATTGTGGCACAAAGAATTTGGACAACTTGTCAATTTTGGTCACACAATGGGAAAATAAAGAACCTAGTGCTTAAACCCTAATTGCAAAACAAATTCCTAACTACAGAGTCTTTCTCTACCTGCCCCATAGCAGACGTTAACATCAGAATATGTGTGTGGCATATTGAGATGTAAGCCAGACAGTGGAAGTTGGCTGTCAAAGGCCAGGAATTGCAGTTTATAAAGGTTGAAAGCACCAAGTGGACATCACAAAATAGCCTCTACTTGGCAACTCACACCACACTCTTTCAGGGAGATTCTTATTCCAGTTCAGGGGTCCTAAAAACTCATGCCATTCATATCTTGCCATCTTGGGAGCATCTGCCTAATGGGGAAAGTCTAAAGTAGAAACTGGAGAACTTGACTTTGTCTATATTTTTAAGTTTTAAAGAATTGTGTTCTATGTTGAACACACCCCCGGACTCCTCAACCCTCCCTTTTTCTTGCTCGTCCATACTCTCCTTCTCTTTCCCCTCTCCCGTAGCTCCTGCTCTGCTCTCATTCCACCCTATTCTCTCTGTCCCACTTTTCTCACCACAATACATCCCATTCTTCCTCTTTGTTCTCTAGACAACCCCACTTTCAGTTTTCCATATATGTGTGGTGTTCTAGGACTGTGTAACATCTAGGGACCACAAAGGAGGAAAGACATAGGATATTTGTCTTTCCGAGACTTCACTTAATATGATTATTTCTGGTTGTATCCACTTTTCTGCAAACAGCACAACTTAATTCTTCTTTATGGCTAAATAAACACGTAGGTGTATGAATATGTATATGTGTATATATTACCACGTTTTCTGTATCTATTCCTCTCTTCTTGAACATCTAGGGTTGTCCATAGTTTAACTGCTAGGAATAATACTGCAGGAAGTGTTAATGTGTAAATAGCTCTGTGACATGTTAACTTGGGGTCTTTTGTGTCAATAACCCTAGTGTGGAAAAACTAGGTAATACAGTAGTAGATCTAGTTTGGTTCTTTGGAAATTTTTCATACTAATTTCCATAGAGGATGGACTACTTTACATCCTTACCAGCAGTGTTGTCCACATCCTTGTCAGCATTTGTGGTTGTTTATTTTCTCGATGACTAGCATTCTGACTAGAGTCAAATGTCATCTCAATGTAGTTTTGATTTGCGTTTCTTTGATAGCAAGGGAGACTGAACATTTTTGTGTGTGTGTGTTTATTGGCTACTTGTGTTTCATCTTTTTCAAACTCTCTGTGTATCTCATTAGCCCTTTTATTGATTGGATCTGTTTAGTTTCTTATTATTTAGATTTCTGTGTTCTTTGTATATTGTAGACATCAATCGTTGTTAGATGTGCATCTGGCAAAGATTTTCAGTCATTTTTAGGCAGCTTTTTTCACTCAGGTAACTGCTACCTTTGCTCCACAGATTTTTAATTTCTGGAAGTCTTTTGTTTATTATTGACCTTATTTCCTTAGTGACTAAAGTTTGTTTCAGAAAAAGAACTTGACCTTTCTATATGCATTATCCCTGACTCATAGCATGTGTAAGACTTGTCAAATATTTTAGTCTTTCTTGGACTGTTTACCTACCTGTTATTGGTTATTGGCTTGAAAGATCTCTAAGCTTCCTTTTTATGTAGCATTATGTTTGTGAGTTTCTCATGCCTACCTTCATCAAGATTTCTCAGAGTCCAGAACTTTCAAACACTCTCTCTCTCTCTCTCTCTCTCTCTCTCTCTCTCTCTCTCTCTCTCTGTCTGTCTGTCTCTCCCTTTCTCCATCCCTCCTTCTCTTCTCTTCCTCCTCCCCCTCCTCTTTCTTCCTTTTCCCTCTCTTAGTAAGGTGGGCTTCACCAATGCTGAAACTGAGATACACACAGTTGAATAGTGTGAATCTTTGCATCTTACCTGTGTAAGTTGAGAAGTACTGGTTCTTGTAACACATAGCTGAAAATGTTGGCAGTAACCTCAACAAGGGAAAAGTACATAGTTCTACCAGCATGAACTTCAGATTCTAGAGATTCCCACCGAAACTTCCAGAACAAAGTCTCTCATGCCAAGATTTAGCAATGGATATACCCCTCAGGTCCAAGATACTGCCAACTTTCTGAGCAGTGTTGTAGAAATGAGACTTTGTGTTTCTTTCATTTTTCCTCCTTGTACAAAGCATATAAACATGAGTACATGTATAGTTTGTCAGTCCACCAATTTCCAGCCTGGGTAGGTTAGGACAATGCTTTTGCACCACAGTGCCTGTAAGCACACAATGAAGATGGACAGGTAATTCCTTTGGAGATGCACAGTGGGAAAGTGACAGCCAGCTGAGAACTGCTTCTCCTCAGCAAATAATCTGGATATTGACACAAATCCCAGGGTCGATTAGCACTGTGTATCTTCTGCCTCTCCATCTCTGTCCCCAGCTCTGGGTACATAAGAACCGATGTCCCAACAAAGCAGAGACTGCTAACTGCATGCAATGCCTTAACAGTTTCCTGCCCTAGCCCTTTTTAAACACAGCTCAAATCTACCCAAATTCCCTTTAATGTTCCACATTTAATTCAAAGAGCATCTTCCTGTATAATATGTAATGGTCATTTTACAACACAGCTTAGTCTCTTGTTGAAAATGTCTCAAATTTTCTTAAATCACAGCATATGTATATTTTCCAATGGGAGTCCCACAGTCCCACCTGATAAGCAAGATTTAAAGATGTGTATAACTTTTAAAGTGTGGGCTCTGAACTCCATATTGCTTGAATTCAAACTGTTGTTCAGATATTCTCTGGCACCATAAAACTGAACAGTGTATATCTTATATCTTTAAGTCTGTAAACCAACATTTTCTATAGCTGTTGAAGCTGGCGTGACTCATTAAATGATATCCTAATGCACATGAATATATGTCTTGAAAAGACATTTTGGAAATTCAACTGAAACAGAGATTGAAATCGGTATTATTTATTTTTCAAACTGTTTTTAAAGTTCAGTTAGCATGTAACAGTTATACATAAGTATGGAATACAAAAACGTGCCTCACATATATAACATATAATGCTGGAATTTTTTTTAATTTAACAGATATTTCTTTGTAGTAGGGAAGATCAACCCAGGATCTTGGGCAGCTTTTATCACTCTTGAGATGCAGCTAAACAAACACATTTTTACAATTTACTGTTTGAAAGTATTGAGAATTTCGAAGATCCATACAACATGTTTGACCAAATCAGCCTCCGCAACCACTTTCCTCTTCCAAATTCATATACTCTGTTTTAAACCTGCTGAATCCACTTAGTGCTGATAGTATGTGTGTGGGTGTAGGAGCATCCACTGGACATTGCTAAAGAAAATTAACTCCCCTCCCCTCAGAAGCCATCAAATGCCAACAGCTCAGTCCCTTAACTAAGTTGGGATTGCAAGGGTCCCTCCCCAATCCATGGTAGAGCTTTGGCTGGCTTGATCTTGTATAGGTCTGATGCCAGAAAACACAGTCAATATGAATTCCAACACACACCTCTCAATTGTGGTAAAATGCACCTATCCAGATAGCTATCATTTTTCCCATACTTTGCACACAGTTCTGTGCTCACACTGTGTGTAAGCATCCATCTCCTGGATAGTTCTATCAACCCCAACAGATGTGTATGCATTCCTTGTGGAATGGATTTGGAGTTCTGGGTATATTGGGGATTCTATCAGGACCTGAAAGCAGTTACCATGGATTTTAAATTGACATAAAGGATTGGAAATAGAGTTTGACACCCATTAACCTCCCTTAGCTCCTGGCAGCCATCATTATATTTCTTTCTCTGAGTTTGGCCACTCTGGGGCCTCATATAAATAGAATCCTGCTATGTTTGTTCTTTTATGGGTGACTGATAGTTCACTTAATGTAATGCCTTCAGGTTCCATCCTGCTGTAGCAGGGGACAGAATTCCCTTCCTTTTAGGATGATTAATTTCTTTGGTGGATATTCTGTGTGTCACACTTTGTTAGTCACATGTCCATCAGTGAACACTCAGATAGGGCCACCTTCTAGTTCTGCAAATGACTCCTTTGGGGATTGTTCCCACTGGTAGAATTACTGACTCACATAGTAGTGATGTGTTTAAAATTCTTGATGAGTTGCCATACTGTTTTCACAGTGGCTATGTCATTTTTTGTTCTACCAGAAACCCACAGAGATCTTAGTTTTTTTTACTACCTCCCCAGCTCTTGTTTATGAATTCTTTTCTCAATAGTAGCTATCCTGGTTCGTGTGAAATGACATCTACTATGATGGGGATTACAGTCCCAAGTGACTAGTGATGTGAAACATCCTTTCATGGACTTTTTGCCATTTTTATGTCTTCTTTGGTGAAATATCTTCTTTTTGTGAAAAAAATACTGCTCAAGGCCCCCCTTTGACTTGTGAAGCTAGATAAAATAATAAAATGAAGGCAAGAATGCTTCATGACAACACCCAAATACAAGTAAATGAAAGCCACATCAAAATACTTGAAACCTATTTATACAGAAAACTGGTGTATGGAGCTCACTACTCTGGAAGTTCATAGACCCAGCATCAGCTCTGGCGAGGACCCTTTACTATATCACCTCAATGGCAGATGTCACTACAGTGTCTGGAGCATGTGAGAGTTGCAAAGCACAGGGGAGAAGCCAGTCTCTAGACCTCCCACTAGGCCCCACATCTAAAGGTCCCCACATCTTAAAGGTCCCCACTCACTGACAGCACCAAATACAGGGGTAAACGGGTTCCTTTGAACCTGGACCACACATAGCCCTTCCTCACACTTTGATTCAAACACCAATAACCCCACTGTGTGCCTCTCCCTCACTGGAGTAAGTGAACAAATTTTGCTTGGCCACATGTGTTTCCCTCCTAGTAGTGTTTTGCTGATGCAGACTGATGCCATTATGCTATGAATTTGGATTATGATCACTGCTTTATAGATGGCAAACCGGTGGCTTGGAGACATCTATGGCTTGTGCAAAGATGTGTAGATTGTTATTAAAGAAGACAAGAAACTGACCCAAAGAGATCAGTCCCCATGATAATTAGCATATGGATAAATTACAGATGTAAGATGGTTCTAGAGACGCTGGCTCCATGGATAAGAGCACTTACTGACTAAGCTTTGGGATTTGACTTTGGATCCCCAGTACCCACAATCACCACCATCATCATCCAAGTATGTCCATATAGGCTAGTAACCCCAGGACTGAGGCTTATAGTCAGGAGGATGGCCAGGATTTTGCTGGTCAGGCACCCTACAAAAACAGACAAAGAAGAAACTATAGATTCAGTGAGAGATCCTGTCTCAAGGGGATAAGACAGACAGTGATAAAATGGGATATCAAGTATCCTCTTCTTACTGTTCACAGGTGTACTGGGGGAGTACACCATCACACACACACTTGCAACACACACATACACACACACACACACACACACACACACACACACACACACTATCCAAATCATATGTTCAAAGGTAAATAAGTTGTCATCATTCCCTACACAGCTTATGTCTGAGTATTGTATCCAAGTATGATGCTGCCAATGAGGATGAATGATGTGAGTGTGGACTCAGGAAAACACAGCAGAGGCAAGGAGGTATGAGTGGAATGGGCAGGTAGAGAAAAAAAGCCCAGCTTTGCACCTTCTGTGGTGAGAAGTTACTAAGTAATGCATTTTTTTTTAAAAAAAAAAATGAAAACACAAGAAATAGCAGCAGCACACGTTATTTATAGAGCTAGAGATAAATACCAAAATAATCAGCTAAAAAAAGGTAAATGCAGTTGCTGCCGGAGTGGAAGAAACCAGTGACGATGGAAAAAGCTTGCTATTTTTGAGCCAAATATCGTAGAACTGCATGATTCCTCAAACTGCACATCTTTCTTGTTTTGATGGGAAGAAAACATTTTAAAGGACGCACAGAGATGGGGTATGAAAAATACTCAATTTGATGTTTGAGCCCCCAAATTTGGAACCATTTACCATCTCCAATCTATTCTCTTTCAGTACACATGTAGTGATTAGGAATGGCTTGATTGAATTGATACCAGGAGCCCCAAACTTGTGCAGTTGGATGCTGTTTGCTGGAATGTGATATCTGCTACTATGGATTGGAACCTCCATGAAGTTGCTGTGATGTCAACTCTTTACCCCAATCCATCCCAAACCCCAAGCCTGAGAACAGAGACAATTCCAAGACTATCATTTGGTTCAGTTACTGAGTTCCCTCTAAGCATGAAGCTTCCCTAGCCATGTCTTCCCAGAAAGAGCATCCCCTCTTCAGAGTGGCAGAATAGTCTTAGAGTCTGCCTCATTCAATTTAGCACCTCATTACATTCTAATTTGTAATATTCTCTTGGTGGTTCATGCATATAAGTCACTTGTGTCAACATTAAATTGTCACCACTTAAAGACAGGGGTCACTTCTTCAGTCTGTTTGTATCACTTAGTACCTTTCATGGATTGAAATAAGCGTAACATCCTTTTTGAGAAAGCTTTAAAAAGACAGCATCAAAACGGGGCCAGCAAACATGGGGTACATCTCATAAAGGCCTGTTGACTGCAAGTCACTGTAAGGTTAGATCTAAGACCATCTGTGGTTGTGGGTATATGCTTCATCCCTTTTTAAGAGGACAGAAAAGCACCCTCCATTTCACATGAACCCCTTCTGCAATGAAACTCTGTGGGGCTCAGAACCTTTGTCCTCACAAGACCAACAGTCACTGGGAAAAAAGGTAATTTATGATAATCCAAAATTAATTCAACTGGATTATATCCACAAGCAAAATCACTAAATCCAAAAAAGGTCAATTTACAGGTACATACATTTTGGGGAATGGAGGACCTAGTTTAACCCACAACAGTATTCAATTTGATGCTTAGCTCTATAGGCCTGTACAGTGTGTTCATCTCCTGTCTGCTATCTGTATTTACCATGCTCCCCTACATTCCCTATTAGATTGCAGTTCTCTGAAGACAAGAACTGTATCTCCCCAGTAGTCCATTGTATTCTGTGGGTATAGCCATCACTGAGCTTGACAGGTTTCATAAGCTCAATAATAAGGTGAATGAACAAATAAGTCATGCATAAAGTCAGAGGAAGATAGGAGTTGCAGAACTGCAGGTGCAGACCCTGGCTCTTGGCTGTCCCCTAGTCTACAGAAGGAGAGAGAAAGAATGAGGGAGGCTTCTCTGGATGATGAAAAGGTCTTGCTTTGGATGGCAAAGAGAGCCAGAAGCAAGCAGAAGAAAGCAGTGTAGTTAATATTTAAACTCTAGAATCTGAATAACCTAGTAAAGTATAGAAAAACTATTTGATGTGGTACTTTAAAATTCCAGCACCAGCCTTCCCTGGATAGCCCCAGGGCCAATACCAGCTCTTTCTTTTGTCATTTTCCATCAAATACTTTGTTTTATGATTTCTGTTCCTTATTACTTATTCTTTCCTGGTGCTTATAACTCCAAAGATGAGAAGATGATGCAGCAAACACATGCCCGCTACTGACGCATTTAGGCAGTTATCACTTAAATGAATGTTTTCTGCTAGAGTTGTATTTTAGCGGAAAACAGTAATTGTCTCCAAGACAGCATCTTGGAGTTAAACCAATTCTTATCAGCGAACACTCAACCATGGGAAGCCAGCAATAAAAGGCAGTGATCAATCGTTCTCTTCTTCCATCTTCCCCTCTGGAGGCAGACTTTGTATCCCTTCGCTTCAAATCTCTGGATGGTAGAGCTCCTCTTTTGTACTTCGACAGAACAATCGTGTCCCTATAAAAAAAAGAATGTTTCCCACCTGCCTTGCTTAGAAGCTATGGAGATGCATTTGTATACATCACCACCTTACAAGTCCCTGCTCTTGGACTATACTGATGTCCAATAGTGGGCTGAGAGATGGGGGGACTTGACTCCTCTTCCTTCATGCCAGCTCCCCAAATAGTTCCAGGATGCATTCAGTGGCATTCACACTTGACTGAAATCGCATTTCAATCTGTTCCATCTGATTGGACATGGTGTTTTCTTCCCGTCTGTGGTAATGGAGCACTCATTCCCAGTTCCCAAGGTTATTTTCATCTCAGTGACCTTTTCCATCTCCCTGGGGTGTCTGTCCATTACCCACACACCTTCCCCTTTACCCTGCCTGCTTAGGATGTCGCCTTACATGTGACTTTTTCTACAGTAAACCCTGT
This sequence comes from Cricetulus griseus, assembly GCF_003668045.3. Classification (NCBI taxonomy): domain Eukaryota; kingdom Metazoa; phylum Chordata; class Mammalia; order Rodentia; family Cricetidae; genus Cricetulus; species Cricetulus griseus. Next base: position 51,402,516 of record NC_048600.1, on the reverse strand, counting down.
CTTTGATATATTTCTATAAGCAACTTTGTTGCCTAGAATAATAACTGAACCTTCTGGGCATAGAGTCCCCCCATTTCTCTGTAAGTTCTTCTCTTGGTCTTCCTGCTCCAGGTCAAGCAATTGACTCTGCTGAGATGGAAGCTGATAGTATGGGATAGCGCCTAGTTAAGATAGTAGGATGCCCGGGTTTTTATTTCTTTTCCTAACCTCTGCACCTTCTCATGGGGCCTGAAAACTAGTTAGAATATAAGAGACAAGATCTGTTGTGAAAATAATTCACAGGGAGGGGAAAAAGACATATTACAGTAGGCAGCTGTGGCCTTTTCTGCCTCTCTTTATTGATCTCAAATTGCTGAAAGGGTTGTGAAGATAAAAAGAACCTGTAAGACAAAGAAAGAAAATCACCAGAAGAAAGAGCCCTGGAGATGGTGGAAGCTGGAAAATCTGCAGAAGCCTTCTTTCACCCAGAACTCACTGTATCACGAGTATAACCCTTTCCCTCTTGAGCACCCTGGTTTTTATTGTATAGCATTGGGAGGATGTGGGCCAGATGTTTCAGAAAAAGCTCTTCCAACTTTGAAATGTCATGATTCTAAGAGAAGAAAGAGAAGGCAACCTCGTCTTCCAATGGCATGCTGAGGTGCCAAAACTGCCATTTTTCTTTTGCTTTTTCTTTTTGTTTCATTCATTCATTCTCTCTAAGAAATGGGATCTACTTGAGCTGCCTGGGATTGTTTCTTAACTCCTGGGCTCCAATGACCCTTGTACCTCTGCCTTCCAAATGGCTAGAGCTGAAGCTCACAACACTGCCTGGAGAATCACCTTTCTTTAAAAACAGAGAAGTACTTTTCTCCCCAGGACAGGAAACTAAACTCCAGACCCTTTCTAGTTTGGTGATTATAAGAATATTGAATAATTATTATTATCATATTTATGTAACACTTTCTAATAACATATAGGCTGTGTTGAACAAATGAGCTTGCCAGAATATTTGTTACATTTTCCCTGTTATTATATGCAGATAGACAGATAGATACATACATATTTGCATACACAGTTACATAGATGCACAGATGCATACATACTTTCATAGATGATAGATACTTACATATGTAGATACATACATACATAACATACATATTTACGTACATAGGTACACAGCTACATGTGAATATATACAAACAATTAGGTGGTAACATTTAAAAGACAAAAGATTTCATATAAACATTCCAAATTCTATCTTTTCATGCAAGCTCATAGCTAACAATACCCTCCAACATCCTATCATGGCCGTGGTTAAAATACTACCCACCTCTGATGGGGAGGATTTTCCCATATGCCTAATTCACTTTGCTGATGTAGCATGTGACTTTGTGATTCTAGTTACCTAACCTTGGGGCCTGGATGATGAGGAGGATTCTGACAATGCATCTACTGCCATCACTAATCACAGCCCCCACATAGCTGTACCACTTTCACCTCTAGAAATCACTAGCGTGTCCATTATTTAATTACTTCTTTTTCATACACTATAACCATGTGGTAAGAGGTCTGGGGGTACTAATACCCCCACATAACAGGTTACTCATCTGAGGATTGAAAACTCAGCATCAAGCCCTATTTGATTGAAGAGTCTCAAATGTTCTATTATCAAGTAATGTGCCATAGATGCTGGCATTTCCTTGATTTTTCTCTCATGTTGCCAATGTTTAATAGGGTTTACCCGTTCACATGCATTATGTCATGGTTTATTTACTCATTTCCTGGTTTTGTTATTGTTTGGTTTGGTTTTGAGCCTCATTATGTAGCCCGGGCTAGCATTCAACTCACGATTCGCTTGCTTCAGCTTACTGAGTGCTAGGATTACAGATGCGAACCATCACAACCAGCTTTTCATTTGGTGTTATATGAAGATGACCGGTTATTAATAGACTTATACCCACAATTTAAATACTTGACATCTTCACACAAACTCTCTCTCTTTCTCACACACACACACACACACTCACACACACACACACACACACACACACACACACACACACACACACACACTGAGTTAAATTTTTCCATCTTGGGCTTATGCTAACCCAAACACAATTTCATCTTCATGGCTGCTTTTCTTTTGTTGCCCCTTAGCTCTTGGTGACTTTACAAGTGCCTGTCAGTTCTACCTAGCCTCTACTATCCATGATGGACTTACTGTGCCATTCACATGAAACTATAATTGCCAAAAGTCAAATGATTTTTCTCATTACAGTGCTTTTCTCACTGGACTTACTGATGAGTGTGCACAGCTGGAAAGGGGATAGTAACTGGGTCACTTGAAGGTTAGGTAAGTTTTAGAAGCCTGGACCATGTGTCCTTATAATACAGATAGGTTTTCTGCAGAGCTGTGAAGGTCGAGACCAAGGTGCTTAGTATTGCTATTGTTGATGTGGAAGTGCTGCAACATGGAAAGTTGCATCACCTCTGACACAGAAACCATGGACTGGCTACAGACTTTGATCAAATAGTTGTGATGTATCTGGTGTGCCATGGTACTGGCCATTTCCTGGTCTGAAGCTCCATCATTAAACTTGGCCTCCTTTTGACATTAACTCGGACAATAGCAACTCTTCTATCCTATCCTGTCTACTCCAACACAAAGGCACAGGAGGTATCCATTTGCGATTGTTTAATCAGAATAACTCAAAGGTTTCTAAAGTTTTCCTGGAGTCCAGCCTGCTCTGGAAAAATTTCCAACTTTCACAAAGTGAAAATTCCTTTGGTGGGTAAATTCTGTCTAGACCTCCCATGCATTTCATCGGCAGGTGCCACCGAACCTTTGTGTAGAAACTTAGGTTAGAGATCCACAAATACAGAGCTGGAGAGATGGCTCAGTGGTTAAGAGCAGTTGCTGCTCTCGAAGAGGACCTGCGTTCAGTTCCCAGCACCTATACAGTGTACAGCTCATACCCATCTCTAACTCTAGTTCCAGGAGTTGTTGTCTTCTGGCCTCTATGGTCAGCAGGCATGAATACAGTGTACACACATACACTCGGGTAAGGCATTCATACACACAAAATAAAAATAAATAGTTTAAAGAGACAAGTCAATAAATATGCTCTAATTTTATTTGAAAATGACACTGATAGTAAGCATACTGTAGATTTAATTATAACCTTTCACAGCAGAAAACGGCAGTGCTTCATTAAACATGTGCACGATTCTTAAACCTTGGTTACGGGGAAAGTAAACGTGAAAACGTATATCTTAGAATGAAAGAAATAAAGCTCAGACCCCATAAGATGAATCTATTTCTTTATGAATATTGGCCATTCATGCTCGGTTGCATCCATGCCTAGAAATGTGTGTTTGGACAGTCTGAAGAAACTGTCTCAGTCTTCTAGAAAATACTCCCATGTTACAATACAACCATTTCTTTTTCTGATAGGCCTCTAGTCAAAGGGCTGTCTTCACTTCTAAAATGAAGAGACACAAATGAGCACTCTTGTTGTGATAGACAAAAGGAAAAACTTACAGGATGCAGAATGATATACACCATCCCACTGTGCAACTGCATAGGGATGGAGGTCCACGTCCTAACCTCTTGTCTTAGAGGTCAAGTGTAGCAAACGAGCTTGAGAATATGGGGCCAGGGTGGATGACACATTCAGTAAAATTAGTACAGTAAAAGTATAAGGGCCTGAATTTGGATTCCCAGAACACAAATAAAAGCCCTGAAATGCAGGTAGTGCACATGTGTAATCCCAGCACTTGGGAGGCAGAGGCAGGAGGATCCCTGGGACTTGCTAGCCAGCCAGTTTAGTCAAATGAGTGTGCTCTGGGTTCAGTGAGAGAGACTGCATCAAAAAATAAGGCGGGAAGTGAATAACGCAGTAGTTCTCAACCTTCCTAATGCTGTGTGTGACCCTTTAACACAGCTCCTCATGTTGTGGTGGCCCCCAACCATAAATTGTTTTGTTGCTATTTCATAACTGTAATTTTGCTACCATCATGAATTGTAGTGTAAATATCTGATATGCAGGATATCTGGTATATGACCCCTATGAAAGGGTCATTCTATGCCAAAGGAGTCATGATGCATAGGTTGAGAACCACTGAATTAATGAATGCCACTGAACATCGATCTATGGCCTCCACATGTGTGCACATGTACACACACACACATACACACATGCATGCGGGGGGTGCGTGTACCCCTACATGCACAGACATGCATGAACATGTATTCTTGCCTCACATAAACACACACCTATGCACTCGAAAGAAATACAGTGTCCTCGTGCTTGGGAAGAAGTCACTGCTGACACTCATATTTGCCTCCACCACTGCTGCAATCACCAGCTCTTAAGAGCTGCCAAGTCCATGCCATATTCTCTTCTCCATTTGGACTATTGTTACCCTGGGCAAGTTGTTTAATTAACTTCTCTGTGTTTTAGTTTCATCATTTATAACACAGGGATAATTATACTTCAAGATAATGTGTGGGAAAAAAATGCCTCTCCATTGCACAGTGAGAGGCAGACAGCAAGTTATCATTATTGCTTATTAATAGTAATGATGCCCTACATGGACACAGGAATCAGCACTTCTGCCCATAGAACTCAGAACCTTCATTCAAATTCCCTCATTAATCCTGACAGTAACTCTGAGGCTCCACTGGAGACTGCACAGCTACAGACTCAGCTCTGGGCTGGGTTTCTTCTCTTCTGGTCTTCTCTGGCTTCATCAGCAGCTGCTGGCACATGTGGGGTTAGGTTACTCAGAACTCCCGCATATGTAATAAACATAAGGAGACTTCTGGGTGGGCTGGTGGCAACTTGGCAGCCACTCAAAACAAGAAGTTGGCAAAACATAGGAACCATTTGCCTACTTTATGTTCAGAGCATGTGTATGTATTCCCATGGCTCTGCTCCTTCCGATATTGTCCACGCCAGTGGCAGGTTGGATGATAGACCTGAGATACTCAACTTCAAAGCCGCCAAACTCACACTTTAACTTTCTGTGCTGTAGTAGGAAATTCCACTCATAAACAGCTAGTCCCATGGATCAAGACCCCTGCTGTGTCCAATTAGACTTTAAAAGGGAGCAGCCTCTTTAACATTGTGAGTTTCTGGGGGCTATTTATCTTTCCTTTTGGCTTATCACAACTCTTAAATTACCTCAGCATATGCTTCGTTGCCAGTATTTTTCAACTCATTTGCCACGGGAAACATTTTTTTTAAGGTTTTGTTTTCTTTTGTAAGATGCATTGCAAGATACTATTGGTATGTTGTGGGGGGTGGCTGGGGCCTCGGTAGTTAACAGACATAATCTCCTGAGCTTTTAAAAGAAGTAGAATGGTCAATTGAGTATGTGTAAAACCATAAACAAGATTCGAGAACTGAGGTCAGGTGCCAGGTTTGAATTATTTTAACCTGGTTCATATGACTGTACCACTCAGAATCCAGACAGGCTCAATATGCTGTTGGGTGTGGTAAAGCCAAGCACTTAAACAGTCAATAGAGTAGTGTGGTGTGGTGGTACAACAAAAATCTGAGCCCCGTCCCCCCCCCCCCACCACACACACACACACACACACACACACACACACACACATACACACACTGTCTTAGGTAGGGTTTCTATTGCTGTAAATAGACATGACCATGACAACTCTTACAATGGAAAATATTTCATTGGCACTGGCTTACAGTTTTCAGAGGTTTAGTCCATTATCATCATGGTGGGAAGCCTGGTGACATGCAAGCAGACAGTGCTGGAGCAGTTGCTGAGAGTCCTATATCTCAATCTTCAGGCAGCAGGAAGAGTCTTTGAGCTACAAGACCTGGTTTGAGCTTCTGAGAACTCAAAGCCCACCCCTTAGTGACATTCCTCTTTCAACAAAGCCATACATCCCAATATTGCCACTCCCTATGGCCAAGCAATCAAACACCTGAGTCTATGGGGTCCATTCCTATTCAAACCACCACACCCATTGTGCATACTGACTTCCTAAACAGCACGGTGGGGTAGTCTGGCAACTCATATAAAGACAAAATATTTACTTGGGGTAGCTTACAATTCCGGAGATTTAGTCCATTATCACTATGGTGTGACATAGTGTCATGCAGATAAACATGGTGCTGGAGAAGTGGCTGAGAGTCCTACATCTTAACTTGAAGGCAACAGGAAGTGGTCTAAGATACTGGATGCTATCTTGAACACATACAAGACCTGAAAGTCCACCTCCACAGTGGCAAGCTTCCTCCAACAAGACCATACCTACTCAACAAGGCCACACTTCCTAATTGTGCTACATCCTATGGGGGCCATTATTTTACAACCACCATAGCCACCAAGCCCCCAACACTGCCATTACTTACTAGGTAGACAATGCCATGACGTCAGAAGTGTTATTTATTTCTGTGTTTTGTTTTTACAAAACAATGTTTCTACAAAGCATTGAGCCCAGCTTATCAAAAATCAAAGGTGACTTTCAGATGGATGGGTGGCAAACAAACAACTTGGCTTTCTAGGTCTATGGGTATTATATGTACTACCTGTTAAGATGCAAATTCCAAGACTAGATTCTCCTATCTCAGTACCAAGCCAAATCAGGACATTTGCTGCATTTAGAGTGGTTAGTGGACAGGCTAGGACCACGGCCTAGCAATCTTGACTTCAATTCTGTTCAGTCTCTTATATGAGCCCTACAGTTGCACTAGGCTCCTTCCATTTGTCATAAGCACTGAGATCTTTCCATGTCATGCTTGTACTTCCTGTTCCAACTGCCCAGTCTTTCCCCATGTTTCTCATGGCAAACCTAGGCATTCACTCAAGCGAATATCATTTCCTCAGACAGTTATCCCATCTACACCTACTTCCTTGACTCCTGGCAGCATACCCAGCAAGCCACATGTGCCTAGCACTGAGCACACAATTAATAAATACCTGCTTGGAGATTGACAAATCATGATCTATGTTTCCCAACTTTATGTTGACTTGAGGTTATTTTCCCAAAACAATGAAATGGTTAAAAATGAAATTGTCTAAGGCTCAAAACTAATGTGAAATTTTCTTTTTTTTTCTTTTCTTAGACTACCAGGGTTATCCTTGAAACGAGGGAGGGAAAGAGCAGAGGGAGAATGGAGGAACAAGCGGGGAAAGATTGGTAGAGAGGGAGGGGAGGAAGGAGAGAAAGAAGAAACTTTGCAAAACAAAAATTGAATTAAACAAAATTGCATTGGGCCTGGGGTTGCTAACATTTCTCAGAGCCTTTAATTTGCTTATGGAAAATAAGACTCCATAAGAACAGATTCGTTGTTTCTCAAAGGTATTTGACCTCCCCCAAACATTATCCTTCCTCTTTTTCCTCCCCCTCCTCCTTGACATCTTTGACTTTCTTTTTGTCCCCTTTCCTCCTCTTCCCCCGTCCCCTCCACGTTTTTTTCTGTACCTCCTCCTCCTTTCTTATTTCTCCTCCCTCCAGAAGTTTTTGGAGCTAATCTTAAATGGCATACATTTGGGGGAACAGTAAATTAGGACCCACCATCTGCTGAACTGGCACTGTACCGTAGGCACACTAGTCATTTGAAGTTTGTCATTTGCTCTGCTCCCTCTGCCTTTTATTAATGAAGGAAATGATCCTCACAGAGTTTAGCTAAGTTAACCAAATCCACATACGCAGCAAATCAAGCATAGCAGCTAGGACGTGAGCCATCACTGCTGGATTCCCTTGGCCTGGGTCTTCTCACTGCCATGTGCTTTCCCCCCAAATATTGCTTGTAATTACTTCGAGCAGAGGTTCTCCCTAGCAAGCACCCACAGAGCCTGTAGAATACAGATTTCTGCACCTGTGTTGTTTTTATTTTATTCCACTATCGCAATTGGCATCCAAAACTTTGTGTTTCTAGATGGTTCCCAAGTGATATCTGCTCCTGCTGGTCTCGGACCCACAGATTGAGAACCAGTGGTTCAAAACTTGATTGTTATTGTTCAATGTTTCATGTAAATAACATTATTAGAGGCTTGAGAAGCTGAAGTCTTGGGGAGAAGTTCTGACTGCCTTCAGTGATAGTAATAATTCATTCCTATTCCTTAAATGTTGGTGGAGCATCTACTGTTACAGACATTATATAATACACAGTGGCATTATATAATAGATGATGAATCAAAAATAGTGAAAGCAGGTACTTGGCCTTAGAGAAACTCTCGTCAAGTTGGTGGCATCACAGGTGGGAAAGGCCTGAAAAAACAACAGATACAAGCAGGCTCCTGCAGTAGAGGAAGTTGTGTGCTCTGACAGTGCAGACATAGCATGACACCAGGGTGTCCTCCATATCTGAGTTAACACTGGATTTATCCAAAACCTTCCTGTACTAGTGTCCTTGGCTATGGTCAGCCATCAGCTGGGATGGAAGTGATTTTAGGTAATGCCAGCAGCAAGTAAAAAGATGTAAAGAAATGAAAGAGCTAGAGTCTGGGGGTGGGGAAGCTTGAAATGCTGAAGGAAAGGCTATGGAGCAGTATGTCCATATCTGAGATTACATGATGTTGCTCTGAAGTAGTCTGATCCCCCAAGACTCATGTGTTGGAGGCTTGGTTCTTGGTGTGGCAGTGATGAGATGGTAGACGTTTAAGACATGGGAGTTAATGGGAGTTCTTAGGTCACTGGAGCCATATGTTGGAAGCAACTAATGTAGTTCTTGTAGTTCTGCTGATCTTGTTATGTAATTTTGTTTATTTGCTGTTTTCATCTTAGGTATGTGTGTGCATGTGTTCACATGTTTATGTATATGTATGTGTACATGTATAAGTATGGAGATCTGAAGTTGATATCAAGAGTCTTCCATTACTCATTGAGGCAGGTTCTCTCACTTGAACTCAGAGCTCAACCATCTGGCTAAAAAGGATAAGCAAACTCTGAATCTATCCTTGAGAAAAAGACAGAAAACACTCACAACAGAAAAATCCAATAGAAATGCCCTTATTAAGAAGTGTCAGCAGAGACTGGGAAAATGGCTCAGCAGCTAAGAGTGGGGACCAGAATTCAGTTCCCAGTACCCATGTCAAGTAGTTCATAACACCTGTAACTCCAGCTGCAGGCAAATCCAACACCCTGCTCTGGCTTCTGTGGGCTCCTGCACTCACGTGCACGTACCCTCCACAGGGGCATGTGTATATATAATCAAAAAATTTTTACAGCAAATCTTTTTTTTAAGTGCAGAGACTAAAATGAAAATTCACAACAATACAAGAAAAAGTGCCTTTCAAAGAGAATCATGGATACTTTGTTTAAGATAAATCTGTTAAGGAAGCCCAGATGAGAGGTAGGACAGGTATGTGATCCTCTGGCTACCTACAGCACAAAAAAAGGATGCTCTTCCTTACTTCACCTAGAAGCCAGAAGTGGGAGCTCCAGATACTCTTACCCAGGAAAGTCCTTTAGAAACATACCGACATTTTCCTCCTTGTCAAATGTCCAGAAAATAGCGAGTGTGTGCATCTCCCTGACCTGATTAAAGGGAGTCTGTACTGGTCTCTAAATAATTACTGCATGAATCTTTATAACCACCCAAAATGAGCTTTACTCGGTTGGTCTGCGATGGCAGAAAAACATCTAATGTTAGGCTCATCATTCTATCATGCTTCAAAGAATGGGAGGCAGAGGCCTACTGCTCTCTTTCCTGGCTCTCTGATTAATCCGCACTTTTAGAATATGAGTAAGGGCTGACTGATGAGCTAGTTTAGTTTAGCTTTGTAGGATTTTTCCCCCAATTTAGCAAGCAATGAGGATCCATCCTATTTCTAGTCCTTCATTTGGCTCTTAAGTCTCATTTGTGCCATTAGCTGAGCTGATACAGCTCTTGGTACTTTTTTCTCCTGCTTGGAATTCAGGTACTTGTCCTTCTCCTGTAATTATAAAGTGCTCAGAGTCAAGACAGCCCTGGTAAACTTTGCTTTTTGGCACAAAAACAATATTAGCTAAAGATCTGGTTGTAATACAGATGCTTAGAAAAGAAGGGAAAAATCAAGTCTTAAAAAGATTTACAAACCCAATTCTACATTATATTCATCATCTTCCTTTCTTGCTATAAACCCTGAAGAATTCAGGTAGGAATGCTATTTACAGTGATTCCTATCAAGAGATGTTGAATACAGATTTATCTTCCTGCCAGGTCACAATTACCTGTAAAACCTAAATGAAATGAAAGAGAAGAAACCACATCCTTTCCAGTAATAGGATAGGCCAGCAATAGTTTTGATGGCACCTGTATTCTTTGCTGCATTTGTGAGAGCTGCCTCATGTTAGTCTAAGCAGTCTTGTTGCAAAATCACAACATACAGGTATGTAGACATAGAAGCACAGACTCATAGATAGCTCAGGGGACTGATGTATGGATAGATGATAGATAGATAGATAGATAGATAGATAGATAGATAGATAGATAGATAGATGACTAGATAGAAGACAGACATACAGACAGAAAACATGATAGATCAATAATAGATAGATGATAGATGATGAATGATGAATAGATAGATGATAGATGATGTGATATGATATGATAGATTGATGATAAATGATAAACAGATAGACAGACAGATAAATAGACAGACAAATATATTATGAGCAGGCATGGAAGCCAGGATAGAGAATTTAGTTAGGAGCCTGGGAAATTCCTCAGAATGTGAGTTCGACCACATATTACTTTCTCGCTGATGTTTTCTTTTGCATCTCCTGGCACTTGGCCCTAGCCCTAACTGTTAGACATGAAGCTACTACACTAAGTCCAGACCTTTCCTAGGGAGCAAAGTCACTGGAGGGACAAGCTCTTGGGCAAAAGACACAACTTGCTCCTAGTCCGTGTGAATCTGGCTCTTTCTCCAAAGGCCTTTTGTTAAAACATTGCCTGGGGTAGCTTAGTTGACCCAGACCTCATGAAGAATCTCAACGAAGTCACTTTTACATGACTCAACTCTTAAAGAGGCTAGCTCAATACCTAGTGTTGTAGTTCTCAGTTTGTCCCACAAAGGCCAGCAACAATAGCAGCTTCTGAGACTCAGTTTGAAAATGCAAATTCTCATTGTCTTCTCATCTCTCCCTCCTTTCCTCAGAACTATAAAATCAGGAATGTTAAAAAACGGGGCCTGGCATATTTCCTTAACAAGCTATCTGCTGATACTAGCCATATGCTAAACTGTCAGGACCATTGACCTAGCAGCTTGGCCATGCTTAGATATTCCTCTGGGATTTAGTTAGCACAGAACACCCTCAAAGAGTGTGAAACAATGCCTGGGTGCTAACCTAGAGGTTCCAGTGTGAGAGAGCTGGTGACAACCGTAGGTCAGTGGGTTTCAAAGCTCCCCAGATACTCTCTGAGGAGCATAACAGGAAAGAGGTCATGAGGAGGAAGACACATAGAAAACTACAAAGAATGAGATTAGAGGTAGGCAGAACTTGAAGAGAATCTAATGATTGCAAGACCCAAAGTAAGGAGAGTGTGACCTGCCAGCATATTGTTTGGCAGTGGACACTTGAGGCTTTTGTAGGAAAGATGATATAAAACCCATGCAGAGAAGAAGGGAGAGAAAACATGAAAAGAAAGAATCAAGACAGCTCCAAAGTTTGGAATGTGGTTAGGAAATTGCTGCAACCCTTCTCAAAGCAAGCTAGACAGGTGTTTGAGACCAAAGGACCTCTTACCTGGAAGGAAGGAACCAAATTTGTCTCTTGGAAGCCATGAATATGTTAGATGGAGACACCTAGCAGGCAGCTGGAAACTGAATCTGGATTTCAAGATGAAGAGACAGGAGAGGAGAGAAGAGAGGGAGAGAGAAGAGGATAGATAATAAAAGGAAAAAGAATGACAATAGATAGAGAATGCTGAGGACTCTGGGAAACTGGGGGAGAATGCACATTTGACACCTGGAGAAAGGGTGTCTTGACTGAGAGAACAGAAGTGTGAAGGCAGAGGCCTTCAATAAAGTCAATATGCTCTGAAAAGAAGACAATATAAATAGAAGTAAAAGGAAGTCTAGGGAACAAGGCTTAGGAAAGTCACACTCAGGTAGCATCCCCCAAGCTGAGAGAAGAAAGTTGAAGAGTTCTGCAGGACCCTGGGCTGCCAATCGTCTCAGATGGGACAGGGCAAGAAGGTTTATGGATTGGATAGATGAAGACAGTTTGCAAATCATCATAACAGAAATAATCATCACCCATGTTCTCATGTATGCCAGACTCTTTGCCAAAAGGTTTATGTGAACATAGGGGCATGAAACTCATTCTCATGATACTAGAGAAAGTTCATGCAGCACCTGAGATGCTCTTCTTCACAGGAGCTTTCCACCTGGCCCAAACTCACTAAGCAGTAAACCAACAAGGGGTGAAGGACATCTCTAGGAAGACAGCTGCTTCACTGGGCTGCACTGTAAAGCCCCACAGGCTAGGAGATCTTGAGCTGCAGGCCTGCTCTAGGGCTTCCCTGGCAATGTTTGAAAGCATCCAAATGCTTTGCATCCATGATACTTGGGTAGGGGAAGGAATTAACAGCTATGTGTCATGAAGGTGCAAACACTGAGCAGTGGTACAAAGAGGTTAAATGATGATGTTCCCAGCAGGCAAGAGAACATTTTTCCCCAACCTTGGTGTGAAATTTTCTGTATTTATATTTGTTTTCAGATTTGGGCTGCTCTGATGATCCAAAGTAAAATTTGGGACTTGGGGTAATGATTTATGAGCACAGGATTTTCAAACATCATTTCCCATGTTTGGAAAAGAAATCTGGCTGTGAGAAAAACATCGCAAGTGAGCCTGCATAGAGGAGGCCGGCACAGATTAGTTTCTGAAGTAGGAAGATTGGAGGATTGGTCCTGTTTTTCAAACTGTTAATTTCCATGTTAATCACAGGGCTGGTTAATAACTACCTGGTTATGGCTGTGGCAGAGGAAGACTGTCTAAAATAGGTCAAGCCTGCAGTGAGCCCCACGTGTTCTGTCTTGACAGAGGCTCAAGAAACTGAGACCAGAGCATGGGAGGGGAGGGGAGATGGGATTGATGGCGTGACCATCCTTGCCAGGGAGGGAAGGACAGTGGTGACAGTCCAGGGGACTCCTCTGATGGAGATTGGCAGTTCAGGAAATACTCTCAGGATCTCTGCAGTGGAGACAGGAGAGTAAAAGCCATCTGAGACACAGTGTTCTGAAATGTGAATGCCTTTTAGCACTTTGGTCCCCCTTTTTCATTAAGTACCTGAGTTAGATATGTTGTTTCTTGTACATACTATTAGCATGAGAGAACAAATTGAGTATACAGACAAGATTTAAGAAGACAATAAAACTACCCCAAATTGAACACCTAATGATTATTACTGCTTATTTTTTGACATCAGCTCCATGCCCCCATTAGCAAACACTAAAAAGAGGAAGATCAATCGGTGTGAGCAGAGAGCTTAGCATGATTGTCCCAAACCGAGTATTTCTAGCACCTAGTATTAATCCCAGCACATAGGCACTCAAGAAATATTTGTTGATGTAAGGGCAGAAGAAATTTTTATTGTTTATCATATGTAATAACGTAATATATTATATCATTATATATAATTAAATTTTCACAGTTTTCAACTGCCAAGATAACTATCCTTTTATAAGGCAAAATACAAAAGGCCAAAGGCCAGCACACAATGACACCATGGGCAAAAGTTTGGGCTCTGAGCTGGGCCTGGTGATGGACTCCTGACTACTTTTGTAGCTGAAGCAGAAAGATCAAAAGTTGAAGCTTGTTTGAGGATACAAAGCAAGGTCAAGACCAACCTGAGAAGTTAGTAAGGACTTACCTTAATGCAGAGAGAGCTGGGTGTAGGGGCCTTAGTCATAGTGTTTGCCTAGCAAGCATGACGTCCTGGGTACCACAAAACAAGAGGAGGAAGAAGAGGTGGAAGAGGACAAGGAAGATGAGAAAGAAGAGAAGGGCTTTGGGTTCTGAATAACACTGCTTGAGTTGGAATTCAGACTCAAACCTTGCCAGGAGTGTGATTTCAGATAGCTGCTTAATTCTGCTAAACCACAGTTTTGTTTTGTTTTGTTTTGTTCTATAAGACAAGACAGAGCAATAAATAGAGCCCATTTCACAACATTCTTTGGAGAGGAAATATGCTTCATAGCATATCTGATATGTGAAGTCATTCAGTACTTGGCAGGATTTGCAATATTATTTATTTTCAGGAATTCTTTTTTATTTAATTTTTTTCATTTTACATATCCACCCCACTTCCCCCTCTCTTCACTTCTCCTGCACCCTCCCTCACCCTCAAAGTTCCATCCTTCCCACTCCCCATCCACTTCTCAAAGGGATAAGCCTACCTTGGGGAGTCAACAAAGTCTGACATACCAAGTTGAGGCAGGACCACACCCCCACCCCCGTATCAAGGTTGAGCAAGGTATCCCACCATAGGGAATGGGCTCCAAAAAGCCAGTTCAAGCACCAGTGTGGGAAATTTTTCTCAGGTTTGCACATAGATCTTATAGACAAACATTCAGATCTCCTTGTTGTGAGTACTACAACAGGCGACAACAACGCACCTAGGATTAAACTTGTGACAACAAAGTGATTTGCAATATTATTGCATGCTGTTACATATGTTTTTTTCCTCCTGTTCATTGCTATCGCATCATGCTAATATACCAAACATATCTCAGCCACTTCTTATGGTCAGAAACCCTTGCTTTCTCAGGTTTTGTTGTTGTTGTTATCAAGAAATGAAAGCAGCCTAGATGTTCATTGACAAAGAAAGGGATAAAGAAAATGGGGTCCATACACACCATGGAATTTTATGCAGCTGTAAATAAAAATAAAAGTATTGCATTCACAAGAAAATTGATTACTGGAAATGTTAAATAAAATAAGCTAGACTCAGAAAGACATATAGTGCATGTATTTTTTGAGATTCAGAGCCTATTAAAAGTATGTTTGTGTCACACACACACACACACACACACACACACACACACACACACACACACACTTGTAGGTCACACACTAGAAAGAGACCTCCAAAAATATATATGCATAGCTGAGTAGGGGAGCACTTGGCTGGCAGGTGTGTGAGGCCCTGGGGATGACTCACTGAAAGGTCTTCCTATGCAGAAATTTCTTTGCATAGCTACAGTTATTTCCTCCTAAGGAAATCTTTAGAAGTAAGTAATTCATCTTTTGTTTAACTTGAGATCTATTATATGTTGTCATTGGAAGGTGGTGGCGGCAGAGCTGGCACCCACAGGATTGGGGCTGGTTGTTTGCCTTGTATTGGGAGCAGGGATTTCCGTTCTCCCTTACAGTTTCTCATAGATTTGCTTGAATCCTCTCCTTCTGTTTCTTCAGGCTGCCTTGAGTCAGGCCAAGAAGAAATGATTCCAACAAGCAGCATACTTTTAGGAGCATGTTCTGGGTCTCTGGGTACAAGGCAAGTCTACACCTCTCCCAAGAAGCCAGGATGAGTGTCAAAGATCCCCCAGACTATTGAGCCAAGTGTAGAAAGCATGGTGCAATACCAAGAAGGGTCTATAAGCTGTCTTCTCCTGGTGTGGACTTGGTTCGAATCCTGCGGGCTCCCTGGAGGAGAGAGCTGTGTTTCAGACCTAATTCAACAGGCTGCAGTGTCATTCTAATTAGCAGGCTATTCCATCACAAGATAGAGCTTTCAAGCCATTCTCCACACTTTGGTCCCAGCTTTTGCCTCTGTGACACACATAATATAACCTACTTCCTGGGGCTACTTGGCAAAAGAGGCTTAATCCATCCTATGAAGTTACCTCCTCCAGTGGAAAACTGGTAAGATGGTTGTAAAACTCCCCAGAAAAAAAAATGGAATGGGTTGTATAAATAAAGCGTTATGGCAGCCAACAAATTGAGAATGAGACCCAATGTCACTTAAGGGTTTTAGAGTTCTCTGTATCTTGTAAAGGGGACCTGCTTCCAAGCTGCAGCACCCTGCCTCTGCCGGAGAAGTGATCTTGTGTGGCAGGTAGCTTTTGGACCCACCACTCTGTAGGAGAGGAGCAGGGCACTTAGGCTGGCTATATTTGTTCTAAACAGGAAAACAAATCCGGCGTTTTTTACATATTATTCTGTACTCCTGGGAAAAATAGCTTTGGCAGCCTCAGGGAAATGCAGTTCAAATGATAGCAGCCTCCGCAGTGTTTTCTTGCACTTTAAGTAAATCTGCCATGAATATACACACTTGTGATAATAACATTAATTGGCTTGATTGAATCATTCCATAACTTGTACCTAGCATCAGTTTGTGACTCATAACTGCAAACAAGTCATGACTACATGTAATTTGTCAACATTCAAAGACATTTTTAAGGGACTCAGCAACTGTATGTTTAAAACAAAGATGTATTGGTATTAAAAGGGGGGTTGAGGAATCATTTGAATTTGGCTAGCAACCATTTAACCACCAGTGCCTACTACTCCAAACCAGAACATTCCTTAGTCCCCTAGACCTAAAAATACCCAAGAAAGATATGGTCTCTGGTCTCCTTTCTATTCTAAAGGGGAATTGAAACTGTGAGATCAATGAACGCATGATGATTTGCAATGTGGTTGCTATGACAGAAAGCTACCACATGAGACATAGAAGGTACCATGAAGTAACAGGAGGATATTAACTCAGAAGGAAAGAAAGGCTCTACGTGAGGTGGTGTTTTAGCTAAGCTCTGAGAACTTTTGATCATTGGGTAGCAAGGTGTAGGTAGTTGGGTAGGAATGGTTAGAAGTGGGTAGGAGTGGATAGGAAAGACTAGGGATTGGTAAGGGTGGACAGGAGCAAGTAGGGGTGGGGAGAAGTAGGCAGGTGTGGGTAAGAGTGGGTAGGATTGGGTAGCTGGGTAAGAATGGGTAGAGGTGGGTAGCAATGGTTAGGAGTGGATAGGAATAGATAGGAGTGGATAGGGGTGGGTAGGGATGGGTAGGAGTGAAGGAATGGGTAGGAGTGAGTAGGAGTGAGTAGCTGGGTAGAAGTGAGTAGGAGTGGGGTTGGGGTTGGGAGAAATAGGAGCGGGTAGAGTGAGTAGCTTTGTAGGTGTGGATAGGAGTGCAAACAAGTGTGTAAGAGTGTGTACAAGTGGGTGGGAATGGGTAGGAGTGAGCAGAAGGCAGGTGTGAGGGCTTTGAAGGAAACAGCAAGGAAAAGTCTACATGACAGGGAAGCTTTTGGTCATGTTGAAAAACTACAGAAGAAAATGTGTGTGACCAGAATGTAACCTGCCAGGGAGAAACACATCAGACAGAAGCCTCTGTCTGTCACAGGGGCAGTAAGTTCAGACTCTCTGGATTTTCCTAGAGAGAACCCAAGTGTAATTACATACCTAAGAAACTTGTTTGCCATTCCACGAATATGTACAAACTCTGGAAAATGCACCTACTTATGTTGCAAGTCAGGAAATAGAAAATACATCTCCCCTAAATAGATCATTTGTCTCAGGACCCTTAGAAAACCAACTTCTCCAAGGGATTGGACTAGCCACTGTCTTTCATTCCCAAGGGCCATCAAATGCTATAGAGTCATCAGACCTGGGTGTCCATGTGGCTCACTGAATTCTGCCTGAAAATGATCTGAACTTTCTGCATCTCAGGATCCTTGCTAGTACAGAAGGGATAAGGCATAGGAAACAACAGTGCTGCTCTTTTTAGTAAATTACTACGTGTACTAATTGAGAAAACACAGTTAAGTTATTTAGCAAAGTAATTTAATAAGGGCTAGATAAATACAAGCTATTAATATTAGTAATATCATTTCACACATGTGTATCGAGCACCTACCACAGGCTAGATATAAGCAAGTTGCTGGGGCTGCCATAGGAGCAACACCACAGCCCTGGTATTCATGGAGACTCTGGGCTAAGTGGGAACTGGCATTGATGAGTGAATAAGGCCAATTGAGGAGCATTCCTGCTTCTCTCACCACATCTGCCTTCTATTGAGACAGCTTAGAATTTAAAGGGAATCCAATGACCAAAACACCATGCATGTGTCACAGTTCATAGTCAATTTAAGTTATTGGTAATGTGACCAACTGTCCCAGTTTTCTGAGAATATCCTGATGCTAGCAGGAGTAATATCTCAACCAAAGAATTGCCCCCAGTTCCTGACCACATAGGACAGGTGATATCCTGACTGTAAGGACTGGGACAAAAGGGCAGATGACTTCTTTTCATTTGGCGGTCACAAACCAGATAGAAAGTCTCAGGCAAATGTGGGCAGGTTTAGATTCTCTGCCTGTCAAGTGAATTGTTAAAACTGGCACTTATTTCCCATGACATGACAGTAGAGTAAAAATGGGCTTTTCTTCATGTCATATGTAACCACAGATGGTGGTTGGATGAATGAGATCGTGATCAAGGTCCTTATGGGGTAGCTGCATACAGAAAGTGACAGGTTAAGGAACAAAATGAACAAACTCCCCAGTGCCATCCCAACTGGTCCTTAGAAGGCCTCCGTCAATGTCAGTTTTCTTTCCTGATAGCTGGGGATACGTAAGAAGTCTGAACATGTAACCTTCAACACCATCATTTTGTGATGGATAGGGGGAACTGGTCTCATTTAGAAGGTAGCGGACATCCATACAGTTGCCACTAATGACTCTCCATTGGATAAGAGGTAGACCTGTTGAATGAATAAACACAAGCGTCATGAATGTGAGAAAATGAATTTGCAACAGCTCGTAGAAATGCTGCGCTGTCAGAAGTTTGGCCAACAAGGAGTTTTTTCAATGAGAACATCTGGTTTTAAAACTCCCCAGGAGGGGATTGGGTGTAGAGGAAGAAAATTCAAGAAATCCCTGTGAGACTTTTCGTAAATTTAGTACTCAAGGCACCAATATAAAAATTTACCAATGTGCAGATGAGAAAAACGAGGGCACCTTTACAAATAGGAGGATTTGGGATATCTGTGTTTGAGAAATTCTTTTGGACAAAAGCGGAGAAAATGACATTATCTGTAATTAGAAATAATAATGTGTAATTGGTTCATTTGCCATATTTCTACAGTTCTGATTTAGTTGAACAATGTGATCATTATGCCACCAGCTTTCAATAGAGGTGTCACAATGAAAAATAATTGCAATATTCCACAATATTAACTGCACCCTAATTGCAAAAGTTTTGAAATATAATTACCATGAAAGCTAATGCGACAGGGAACATTAAGCATAATTAGTGTTTTTTAAAAAAAGGAAAAACTGTTAGGGGCTTGTTATTGTCTAGTAAGGTAGCTTCAAATTAGCTGGCTGTAGAGCACTTTCATCTAGCTTTTCTATAATTTTCATTATTAGCACAGACTGTAATAAATTTATTTGACATAGCTCACACCTGCCAACCCTGCAGGAGATAACTTATAATGTGTGCCAGCCCCAAGATTTCCCACTGAACCTGTCAGAGCTTCCTACAAGGAGGTAGCCAGGAGTGAGGTTATTTAAAAAAAATAAATAAAGTAAAATAAAAACCCTCAATTGCGCATTACACAGTTCAGCTTTAACACTTAAGCTGTGTTTTAAGTAATTTCCATAGAAAGCCAGTGCTCTAGGAATGCAATTAAGAGCCTCTTGTGGGTGGTACTAAGCAATCAAATCAGGCAACATTTCAAAGAGCTCCTGAGGTGCAGGCCACTCTCCAGTGACTGGCAAACCCTACTGGGGGGCCCACAATTAGCCTGTGCACCTGTTTGTCCAAGTGTGCCCCTGATTTTCTGAGAAAAGCTCTGCTACCCACCAACCCCAAACTCAGTGGCCATGATCCAACCCCTAAATCTCTCCTTTGACCAAACCCCCCAAGGTCTGCCTTTGGGAGCCATCCTCTCTGTCTTCTGCCTACTCTGGTCTCATCCTGTCTATATGAGACTTAGGAGTCCCTTCCGGGTTCAACTTGGTCCATCTGATATGGGAACAGGGATGTTCTCTGCACCTGGGTATGCAGTCTAGGGAACATCTTTCACTGTGATTTTCTATATAGCCCTGTACCTCAGGGCTATGCAATGTGAATAGGTTCCCTCTTGTTTTGTGTTTTCTTTTTTTCCCTAAACTCTCTGCTGAGTGGCTGCATTATAATTCTTTGACTAGCACAGAGAGAAGAAAAAACCAAAAAGAGAGAAAGTTGGAGGAGGGCAGGGATTTGGGAAAGCTGATATGGAATCCTTAAATTTAAGAAATTCTTCTATTCTCGGTGGCACAGCACATCAAATTTAAAAGGGAACAAGTCAATGTAAGCCAGCAAAACTCTGAAATAGAGCACACTGTGTCCTTGTATCTGAACTGTAGAAACATAAGGGTGGAGATACAGTTCAATAGTAGCATGCTTTCCTAGCAAGTGTGAGGCCTTGGGTTCAACATGTCAGCACCACAAGAAGGGAGGTAGGAAGAAAGGGGAGAGAGTAAGTAGAGAAGGCAGGGAGGTAGGTAGGGAGGAGGGAGGGAGGCATGAAGGAAGGTAGGTTATTTTTATGGTACATAGACCCTATCAGAGACAGAGACACAGAGATGGACAGAGGCAAAGACAAAGAGTTGAACATTGCCACTTTAAAGGCTGTCACTAATAATGCCAGCTTTAATAGTAAACAGTGCTAGAAATGATAGTAGACAACAAATAGAAAACATGTTTCTGAGCCAGGCAGTGGTGGCACACGCCTTTAATCCCAGCACTTGGGAGGCAGAGGCAGGCGGATCTCTGTGAGTTTGATGCTAGCCTGGTCTACGGAGTGAGTTCCATGACAGCCGGGGCTGTTATACAGAGAAACCCTGTCTCAAAAACAAACACACACACACACACACACACACACACACACACACACACACACACACACACAAGAAAGAAAGAAAGAAAGAAAGAAAGAAAGAAAGAAAGAAAGAAAGAAAGAAAATAAAACATGTTTCTGTGAAAATTCAAGTTTCTGCTTGAATAACATTGTTTAGTTCATATTGAAATGTAACTATATTTAAAATATTTGTGGGGAGTGTTTAAGGAAAGCCACTGCAGCCTTTGCTTTTCTCTGTAGCCCTGCCACAGAGATAAATGTGCCACTAATTTTGCATTACTAGCCATACAAACTTGTTTTTTAAAATTTGGCTTTGTACTTTTAATTATTGGGGGAGGAGGGTTGTGCTCAGGTGCCTGCTGAAGAAGAAAGCATTGGATCACCTGGGGCTGTTGTCACAGAAGGTTGTGAGCCTCCTGACCAGGGTGCTCACAATTGAACTTGGATCCTCTACAAAAGCAGTAGTGACTCTTGACTGATGAGCCACCTTTCCAACCCCACAAATATTTTTATTTGGTTCTTTCAATCTGACAGAGCCAATGGCACCGAAGCTCCTTGAAAAACAAAGTTCTCTGATTTGGGGAGGCATCAAGCCTGGAGAATGACAGCCACAAGAGGGCAAGTCACTTGTCCTCCTGCCCTCCTATCTTCCACTCTAAAAGGATAGTGTTTGGCTGGAGCCTTCCCATTGTATGTTTGCGACTTCCTGCCAATCCTCCATTCTCAGAACCACTCTGTTCTAGGCTCCGTCTTGTCAGAACCACACATTCTGTTAGCAGCAGATGAGGCTGAAAGTGATATCTGGGACTCCTGGCAGTCACAGTGGGTTGTAGAGGCTTGAAGGACATACTTGTCTTGCCTTGCCTGCCGAACCATCACTCCATCTCTCCCTCCCACGTTCCCTTCTCCCTCCCTCGATCTTTCTGTTTTATCTACTCCTGACACAGCCCTCTGCATATACCTTCTCAACAAAGCCCCCCCCCCCTTTCGAAAGACACAGGAAAGCTCTGCCTCTGTGGTTGTCCAGGCAAAGCATATCGGAGGAAGTTAGCACTGATCTGGCCTAATCTTTAGATCTACACAGCATGGCCATCTCAGAAGCTTCCCTTAGTTCAGTGCTTGAAGTCTATAATCTGCTGACGAAACTGCATTTCGATTTATGGAAAGGGGTCATATATTTTAGTGGTTATGCATGGCTTAAATAATATTTAATGCTTATTATGATTCCTTAGTGTGACATTTCTGCTGAGTTTTATATTTTCCTTTTCTGTTTCTTCAACATTTTTTTCAGTAAATGGTGAACCAGTTTTATTCTCCTCCAAACTTGAGTGTTTCCTTTATAAGGGGATAAAAAGAAATCAAACTAGAAATTCACAGCATAAGTTTTAAATCTTGGACACCACAGAGATTTTCTGCTTTGTTCTGTGTTTGGTGTTTACAATTGGGATTTTGACAGAGAAATGGACCAAAGGTTTGATTATTGTCTTATGTTCAGAATATTAAATCTATTCTCTGTGCGCTGTTACCCTGTGTAGTCAATTGCATTCAGTCTCCCTTCTTTAGGAAATGAAGGGACATCAAAAGTACTGTTGCAATGTCACCATACAATTGCCTTTAAAGAAATCAACATCACTGTATCTCAACTACTGTCCTTCATTGATAATTAGGCAGTCGCTCATTTGTATTTATCACTACAGAGGTTAAAAGTTCTCTTAACACCTTAGGACTAACCTTTAAGAGTCAGCCATGAAATTTGCATTTGCAAAGATTAGAAATCTAATTTTCAGTTTATAGCACAAAGAAAAATAGTTGTGATTTGACTCAAAGATTCTAGTCACTCAAATGTCCATGGAATTATGAAAGGATCATTTTATTTGGAAGAGAAAACAATAAACTCAAAGCAGCATGTACATCATGGGTAGAAAGATGAATAGAGTATTTGAGTCATGTCCCTAAGAAAAACATAAGCCTTCTTAATTGAACTATCTTCAACCAGCACCTTGCTTTAAATTATAAGTTAGACTTTTTTCCCAGTGTGAACACATTTGTACAAAATGTAGGACTTTGTGTCAATATTTTTACTTGAAGGTCTCATTAATATACAATTACTGACCTATGACTTATCTCTTAGGACTTATACAAGACTATATATATATATATATATATATATATATATATATATATATCTTTTGTAAAGATCTATTTATGTGCATAGCTTAATTCATCTGTCAGCAATATCAACAAAGTGAAATATTTTCTCCTAGTTATAGAATTATCTTCATTTTGATAGATACTAAGCACATGTGCTACTACTTATCATTCATGAACCTGCAACAGGCATTACTAATCAATCACCAACTTCTTTCCTGCTGTGAACAGATGCAGCCTGCCAATACTTCTCAACAGTCCTCTAAGCAGCCACTACTGATCAATCAGAATTGGCATCAAGATGAACTGCCCTTGCCATTTGGGGCAATAACCACATAAAATTATAGATGTGATTCCCTGGGGTAGTGAAAATGCCAAAGCCTGTTATAATTGCCTCTTCAAAGTGTGTACATAATATATTCTCTTCCCTACCATTAAAAATACAGAGAGTAAGGTCATGCAAACCTATTCCATCAGGAGTAAAACTTCCAACAGTGTTAGCATTTCTTTGCACCACCAAGATCCAAATGGTTCTGCTCATGCACTCACAAGCACAGATGCATCATTCACATAAGGCATCATTGAGATTCTTAACTAGGGCTCAGCTCAGGGCCATTCCTCTACCTCTCATCGAAGAAGGAAATGTAAAATTTACAATACAATTTCCTCATTGTTAAACTACTCCTAGTGGGGGACAAAGTGCTTTGAATACTTAGCCTTCTGTCCTGAATACCAATAGTAAACAGTGCCCTTCCCAAGAAGGAAATGTTCTTAATATTAAAGAAATTATATTTACAGAAGAGTAATTCATCCTATGTTACATTAAAATAATCTGTGGGGTGTAGTTAAAATCATAAGAGCAAATCTTTATCATTACTCTCAGATTCTCTTTGGATCTCTGCTAAATTGACTATGCAATTTATGAGCACATATTTTTTTTGGTTAAACAAACCCTAGGAAAAATCATGTTTTTGCATCAAAAACCTGTTATTAAGAGCTCAAAATGTAAACTTCTTATTAGAAGATTTAAATTTGTTTCCAACTGTAACCATCTCTTAGAATTAAGAGTGATTTTATAGTTTCCTCTGTGGTAAGGCAACCATACCATGTTGTAGGTGAGAGGACTGTGACAGCTTATGGCTTTTAATTGTTTCTGTAGAACAGTTATTTCACAAGAAGAACAATGTATGCTGTAGAGCTTGTGGTGATGTAAGAAACTCATAAAAGAAAAATGTATATGGAGCATTCAGCCTGGGTCAGAGGTGGGATCCACAGCTGAGGAAGTCTTCGTTAGTACTGGGGACACAGTAGAAAGAGTGGCCACCAGAGGCCACACCAATAGCCATTCATGCAGAGAATGATGCTTGGTATATGTCAGGCCACATCTTCACTCCCAAGTGTACTACTAGGGTATAGAAGACGTACAACTAGAGATGGTAGCTTATTCCCCAGGAGTGGTTCATTTTAAGCTCCTTTTATTGAAAGTAGGATTTTCATTTATTTGTTTTGTTGTTATTTGTTTACCTAGTAGGGGTTAAATCCCAAGTCTTATGTGTGACAAGAATATATTCTATCACTGAGTTTTGCCTCTGGCTGTATTGTTTATTTATTTATTTAAATTAGAAAGATTTATTTATTTAGGACACATACCATATTTTGGTATATGTAGATGTTTTTGAATGGATAAATGAAGCTAAGTAATATGTGCATTACCTCATGTGCTATATAAATGCTATTTGTCATGCTATATACATCTAAAATTGATTCCTGACAATTCTCAAGTATAAAGTGAATTGCTATTAAATATAATCACCTGTTGCACATGAAATATCTTGAATTTATTTGTCCTAACTGAAACTTGGCATCCTTCAGCCATGTTGTCAACCATGAAAGAACAGCCCTATGTTTGAGAGTGAAGTTATATTCCATTGTGTGATGTGTGCACTGTGTTTTCCGTTATCCATTTGTTCCTTGAAGGACACTTAGATTTAGAGGCAGTTCTTTGGAGAATGTCTCTCATTCATCATTGATATCCAGCAACTAATACATTGTTAGCACACAGTAGGCATTCAATAAATACAAGCTGTCTGGTTCCATTGATATAAAGGGAACAGGAAGAAGCAATATGTGGGTAAACTATGATGCTGCCTTTTCCTTTGCAAAAAAAAAAAGGGGGGTTCTATTTCTGTGTTCTGAAATCCTAATGTTTGCTGGGTGTACAAAATATTTGTTAATTAATTTCAGAGGTATATATTGGGCAAATTAGAGAAATTAGTAAGTCAGATATTAGCATGCAAAATAAGGGAAAATATCACAGAAGAAAGTAATTTTATGATGCTGTGGTTTGAATAAAGAAATGCAACTATTCTTTCTTTCAAACTATTCTTTCAAGATTGAGTTGGTAATTGAGATAATGTATTTGGTGGAAACATTTTGTTTTGAGACAGAGGCTCCTGTATTCTATGCTGGCTGGTCTTGAAGTAACTACATAGCCTTAAACTAATCCTCCTGTCTCACCTCTCCAGGATAGGGATTAGAAATATGTATCACCAAGCCCAGTTTATTCCATGCTGAAGATTGAACCAGGGCCCTTGTGTATATTAAAGTGTTCTGCCAACTGAGCCACATTTTTAGTCCAGTATACATATTCTGTCCATTATTTTCCCTTTTGATCAGCCATTCCTATACCTTGGGCAAAGGCAGAGAACAAAGAAGGTATTTGGGGGGTGAGGGACCAACCAAGTAGCAAGAAAGGTTCAAGTGGCCCTGAAGTGAGGGTGTGAAGACCTGGAAATACTTATTCCCTAGCATCCGCTCATTTCAGGGAAACTATGCAGTGCCCCTAGCATGATAAGGAGCAAAATCATGGTCTTGTACACCACGGGACCACTCACCAAACTTTCTGGCTGGCTAGCTAAAAATGTACTTTAACTCTTCATCTCCCTGTCTCTTTTCCATAACCTGGAGTCACCAGCTACATTCTACTGAGATGATTCCATCTTCCTTGGATGGAATTTCTCTATGTTGGCCTCATGCCAAAGGTCAGTGGGTTTTACAAACTTTGGTAAAGCAGTGGAAAAAGCAAGTTTTACCTACTGTCAACCATCATATTTTCATATCAGGCAAGGAGAATAAGTTTAAGTGGTGTTACAAAGCATATTTATTTATGCAGACGCTCTTTTTATCCTTTTCTCGACAGGATGTTGGCACCACACTTGAAATTGGGGGAAATGCCACATGTTCCCATTTCTCAACTCCTTTACTGCCAACTTTGAATTGAGACTATCTTCAGGATTTTGAATATCTTCAGCATTGGTTTACTACTACTATATGCTATAGCCATGAAGACAAGAGAAGTCTCGAACTGAGGCAGACAGCACCTTGTAATTCTCTTAGTTTCTATAGGCAGAAATAAGAGAGGTGTTGCTTTCCCCTCTTCAAATTCAACTTAGCCACCTCACCCCCTCCAGGAATGCCTGGGGTTCCCACCAAGCCAGATGCCTGGCCATTGCAATCAGGTCTCCACCATTGACCAATTGTGTAACCTGGGTCAAGTTGTTTGATTTGTATTGCCTCTCTCTCTCCATCAGTAAAACAGAGATAAAAGCAGAGCCTAATGCTTAAGGTTGTTGTCAGGATTTAAAGAGATTATAAGAGTTAAGGGCTCAGGACAGAACTTGCATCTGGTGAGCAGGCAATAAATGCTAGCTGCAAACTGCTGTTGTGACTGTTCTGGCTGTTATGTGTATAGAAAAAACAATTGTCTGTGTGCCTCATGTCGAAGGAATAGGGCATGAAGGGAAGGAGAGTGAGGCTTATCCAAGATTCGAGTCTGCCATTCCCTCCTCTACTTTGTGATCTATGGTGACCCTTCTCTCTCAGTAGCATGTCCTTGTAGTTGTATTCTAGGACTCCTATAGCCACTTGCTACAAGTTAGTTGTTTACAACAACATGCATGTTCCATATCACAGCTCAAAGTCCAAAATATGAAATGTCTTCATTTAAGCCAAATTTTCAGTGGAGGTGTGTTCAACCAAGAAGTTCTTAAATAGAATATTTACTTGCCTTTTTTCCCAGCTTCTAGAGGTCACTTGCCATTACTGGCTCATGGTCTCTGTCATCTAAAGTCCTTAGTGTCGGGCTGAGTCTTTCACATGCCCCATCACCATCTCTGTCATCCACTGCTGTTCCACTTGTAAGAATCCTTCCAATTACAGTGGAGCCACACAGACATCCAGAATAACTTCTTCTCTAAGTCAACTGACTAGCAAACTTCCCCCTATCCCCACCCTTCATTCTATCTCTCCACTTACATTAATCATCTAGCTTTATGGTAGCTAACGAACATGAAGTGCATAGCCTGTGACAATACAGACTTATCAAGTCATCTACAGGGTCATGGCCTCTGAAACCTACAGTTTCCCAACTTCTGATGGTTGGTCAGCAATTCTCAGGGTTTCTTGACTTGTAACTGACTTTGTCAGATCTATGGAGATTCCCTACAATCTATGGAATCTATGGAGAGTTCCCTCCAAAGTTACATAGTATCCTCCTGTGTCACTCTGGGTTTATAGGGACACCAATACTAGTGAATTTAGGAACTCACCCAGCTTTAGCCTGATTTCATCTTAACCCCATATATACACAGTGACATTCCAAATAAGGTCACATTCTGGAAGTTAGGGAATCGAGTTATTTCTGGTGCTCAGGGAAAACACACAATTCAATCTATAGTATCATGTAACTTCATACTGTCACAGATCCTAGGGGTCAGGGCATGGGCATCTGTATCATCATTACACATACCTACCTCTCTAAAAACCACCCTTATTCCTTTTTGGATAAGATGATAACAACATAGAGAGAGAAAGGGCAGTCAAGAAACTTCTGTTTGGCCTCAGCCCTAAAGTCTCCAAGTCATAGGTGAAGTGTAAGGCATCTAGGCATAGTGTTTAGCAGATTTTTAGTCTATAGCAATGGGAAAGGGAGTTTGAGAGACAGTAGAAAAAGAAAGAAATTGAATCCTTGACAACATATGGTCAAATTTCATCTCAACTGAGCTTTCATTTAAGGTGTCTGAATCCGTTCTTGGAAGTGTCTTTCCCCCTCCTGTTTAGTGTGTTCACTCCATATTGAATTGCGTTTCTCTTCTCCACCCCCACTCACCACCAGCTCCCTTCAGCTGGCATTGGACTCTCATTCTGCTGATATTTGAAGTGTGGCTAGGTCTCACTTTTCCAGCAAAATCCTTTGTTCCCCAGTATCGATCCACTAATTATCTATCTAAACTCCCCTCTGCATCCTTCACCTTACAAAAGAAACAACAAGAGAAATTAAAGGCACAGATTGAAAGAGCAAAACACCTTCAACCTTCATGGCATCCCTGGGAGATGAAAAAAACTGTGTACAAACAAAGAAGAAGACGTTCTCCAATTCTTTCCATCTGGAAATACTTAGTTTCATTTCTCTAAGATAAATTGTTACAAAATGGACCTTACCATTGACTCTTCTTGTCCTGAGTGCAAGTCACCTGAAAATGAGTAAGAAAGATGGGTTCATATTCTTTGAGATGTGCTCTTGGATTTTTGTGTTGCCATTTTGCAGGAGTGATCTTAATGAGTTGGCCACTGGGTCTCAAGGTTTTTGGTTTTGTTATTTTTAATCTATAAAAATGAATCTTTAAACGTGTTGAATTTGCAGGTTTGTGGTTTGAGTTTAGAAAGTGGGCAATATACATCAAACACTTGCTACGCTTTCTGTTACCCAGCAGCAATGTGTCACACTGCATCTCTGTCAGTCAATGCTCCCTATTTTTGTTACTCCATAGAGTGCTTTACTGGATCTGCTACAGGAAGCAAAGCATCCTTAGTGTCCTTTCTGTCTGGTCCTGGAACCAGCTCAGACTCAGCCGAGAGATGCCTGTTTCTCTGAGGGTTTGTCTTGGACATGATTGTACTACGTTTTTGTTCAGCAAGTCCAAGCCAACAGACTTGGCTGGTGAAAAATTTAAATCAGATCGGTGAGAGTCAGCAATCTTCCTCTCCCCCACTGTTCGGCTCTGCACCTCTGCCACCAGGTCAGGGAAATCGGCAGTCCTGGGGAGCAACTACAAAGCTGTTTCCAGAGCCAATTTCCTGCTGAACTGTGTGTTACACTCTTAGCAACATTCCAAAAATTATACTCACTTCAAAGGCAGCTTTGATGTGGCCCCCTCCCTCCCTTCTCCCCAGCCTTTGCTGAGGAGCACGTCTCCAGGACTAGAGTTCACCTTGAAAGGCTGAGATGCCTCTGAGCAGAGCTCTGCTCTTCCTGAGAGGGAGGGAGGCCCCGAACCAGAGGAGAAAAAAAAAGGAAAAGAAAAGAAAGTCTGTGGGAGGCCTCACTTATTCTCAGTAGCCCACTGCCCTTCACTTGGCAGCTCCACGCCTTCTCGGGGTGAGCGAACCCACTAGTCTGGGTTCACCAGACACTGAGCAGCAACAGCTGCTGCAGACTCCAGCATTTTCCATCTTTCCTAGTTGGGTGTTGTCTTTTAAACCTGGAACAGTACGTGCGTTTCTCAAATAAGGCTATGTTTGGAGCTTTGAAACTCTTCTCCTGGGTGAGAGGGGACAAGGAGGATAGAGACCTGCTGGTGTGTGATGCTGTGAGTACCAGCTACACATGATGACTCCCTAGAGAGAGGATCATGAATGGGTGCTTCATTTGCCTCTTTCCCCGGATACCCTTCTCTCCCTTCTACACCACAGTTTGGAACCTGAGGTGAAGCAAAATACCTGCCCTCCAGATATGTTATCTAGGAAGTACAAACATGTATGCAAATCCACTTCCAACCCAAGAGAAAACTCTCAGATGCCAAGAAGCAGGAAAAAAAGTGATGGCATGGAAATTCTCCATCCATCAATGCCAGAAGACCACTCCACTCTCTGAGAGTTGTAGACCTGCAACACCCATTTTATTTATGAATTGAAATTCTTAGGTTTTCCCTAGGAAAAAAACTTTATATAATAAGTTACCAAGTCCCTACCTCAGATAAGGAAGGGACTATGAACAAAGGGTGCCACTTGCTAGGTTGTGGCCTTGGAAATCACACCTTACCTGTCCAAGTCTTAGGTTCCTTTCCCATAAAATGGGGGGTTTTGCTGTAAAGGTAAATGACAAAAATCCATTGAAAGCCTTCAAATGACATAGTTTTGAACCCTTCAAGTTCAGAGTTCATTTGAAGTGACCAGCAACAAAAGAAGCCATGGTCACTGAGCACCTCATTCTGGTCTGTCTCCCTGTGCCTAGCATGTGGCCTTGTGTTTAATGCAACACAACTGGATGTGTGCCATCGACTAAGCTGAGTTCACTTTAAGAATCAAAAATATCCAGGTCAGGCATGGTGACACATGCCTGTAAGCTGAGCACTCCGGAGGCTTAGATGGGAGAATCTTGAGTTTGAGGCCAATGTGGGCTACATGGAAAGGGACTACATTTCTACATGCTCATGATAGACACTCTAAGGGAAAGCTTGTCAAATGAAAAATCATTTTATAACCACCCCACAGTTACTTTATTAGCACCATTGCTGATACTGGTTTTATTACTATTTCCAGTATAGACCCACTATGACAAGCAGCATTTATTGACCCACAACATGTAGTATAGTTATTTAGCACCAACTTAGTGCTCAGAGAAGGTTAAACACTAGTGGAATGACACATTGCATGCCTCTCAACACTTTGGTTTCTATATGCATTTTTGGCATCACATCTAGGAGATAAAGATGGGTTTATTTATATTTCTCTGTTTTATGAAAGCCTCACAGTTATGGTAAGGGAATAAAAGCAATTACTACTGGTTCTTAGAAAGAGGCTCTGAGATGTGTGCTGAGCAATCAGAGCACTTTATGAATGTGGCTGGCTCCCCAGGACCCTCTGCATCATGCTGACCATCCTGGTAATTAATAACCACCCTGACACTTGAAGCCCATCAGGAATGAGATGCTGCCCTAGTCTGAGAGGACGGCAAGGCATGTTACCACCTGCACACCTCCCCGTAAGCTCTGCTTGCCGCATTAGCAAGTGGCAGCTATTATATTAGACAGAGCCACAGCTGAGCCCGCAGTTTGATTTTTGTCACCATAAAGTCAGGAGTAGAATTGACGGTGGAGCAATTAGGAATGAATTCTCAGATCTTGACTTATCAAGCACACTGCCAGAGAAGGTGGCAGAAGCCATGTGGCGTGTTTTGGAAGCTCGGGGAGCGACCTTGCAGGCTGACCTTACTCTAAATCTATCAAAGAGACCAATAAGCATTGAGCTGACAACCAAAGCAGTTTGGAAGATTTTTTTTTCTGGGTAGCCTTTAGGCACTCGGAAGAGAAAGGAGTGGAGGAATGAAAGCAATATGGGGAGTAAAGTTACCACAGGAACGAAATGTTCTGAGCAGCTTGAAATGAGCATAATTTTGGAGAATTTCTGCAGTGGCGGGTTAATTCATAATTGGGTTTGCTGAGCAATCAACAATGTGTTGCTTGTATTTTCATATGCCGGGAACATATGACTCGGCGTGTGCAGGCGCGTGGATTATAATGCTCCAGTACTTTGATACCTCACTAATGTGCAATCTCTATTTCTTGCTTTTGTCTGGGGGCCTCTCATATTACATTTAGATTGTATCCTTTATCATCCTAAATTGACATTTATGCTTTTACTTCTATTGTTTCCCCAGCTTCTCCCTGGTATGGATCAACAATTTGTTTTAATCTGTGTCACTTCTGTTATCTCCCTCGACACAGAGGCACAGTCATTCTGCACCACCATCCGCCTACAGAGGTTGTGTTATGGAGAGTGTGGCAGGGTCCCTCACCCTCTCCCACTGTCTAAAGTGCTAGCGAATGTTAATTGCTTTTCCAGTTAGTTTATAAGAATGCAGAAACCGCTGAATGCAGCTTGACTGGTTTTGATGAAAGTAATGGAACACTAGTGCCTATGAATAAATAAATCTGATTTACATAGAGGACTATTGTGGTACTGGATGGCAAGCTTCTGAATGCAAGCAAATTATAGTTTAAGGACACATTATTCCTTGGCTTTTATGCCAAATGAGGGAAAGGAGCTCAGGTTTCTTTAGTTTCCCAGACGGAAAGAAAGAGAGGTGATCCCTGAGCCTGGGAGAAAACTGCTTTCTGAGAATCTAAAACTTAAGGGGACGCATGTAGTTTGGAAAGAAGCCGTTTCAAGTATTTAATTCCTAAAATCCCCCTTATAGAAAACAAAGAGAATAGCAAGGGGTGAGGGACTGATGACAAAATAAATAGCCAAATGCTTGAGTGCCTATGAGAGTTTGTAGTAGGTTTGACTCAGGCTTCCAGAATGAGGCTCAGCCACACCCACTTTCTTGCTGAGTTGATTTTGTTTCCTAAAGTCTTGCAAGTTTTTGGTGACTGGTAATGGAATGAATGGAGACAGATTTTTCTTTCAGATGAGGCAAGGTAGCCAAACAGCCACACCAACGGGTCCACTGATCATAGCTTCCTAAGAGTAGAGAAGGAGGGAACATCTTCTCCCCTTGAAAAGTGGACAGTAAGGGACGATTTCACGTAAGACCCATGACATCCCAGCACCTGCATTTCAGTATGTTAGAGTTGTTCTGGGATGTGGAAACAGAAGAAGGATGCTAATAGTACAAATAGTCCATACTAAACAAGAAGCAAAGATGCCTTGGCTCAGAAGTGACCCTATTGGTGAGAAGGAAACATCAAAATGCAAATGTCCAGAAAAGATTTGGTCTGGGACTTAATGTTTTTCTAGGCACTAATGGGACAGCAACAGGCAGAACAAAGTCTCAGCCTTGAATGCACTTTTGAATGTTCACACCCAGCCCTTGCAAATCCTCCCCTCAAAGGAGATAAATGATTGAGGCAGGTCTTGAAACTTGAACTCAAAACTTAAGTAGCTAAGTTTTCCAGATAAAAGGAAGAGTTCTCTTTGTATCTTCTGTCATTCACAACATGATATTATAAAGCAATGAATGTTTACCCCAGGAAGTTCAGGGCATAAGATAAAAGTTAGGTAAAAAAAAAATATCATCAATAAAAACAAGCAAGTAAATGGACACTTGACATATTTTGTCCATTTCAAGATCTTCCATTAGTAAATGTATTTTGAAATCAAATTATTATCCACTATCACCCATGCCTATCTTCCACATTCTTTCCAATCTTTCCTCAGGCCCTGATGATACATCGATAAGCTATAGATTAAATATGAAATTGCCACAAATCTCAAGTGCTTAGAGATGTATGGACTGGAGCTTGGGCCTCCTATCAAATCAACCATCTAGAAAATGGATGATTTTACCTTAATATTAAAAATCACTGGCAGTGTCTTCATCTTATCCAATTGGTGTTGTCCTGATAAGCCACAGTAAGCAGAGAAAGAAATTGTGTGATAAATTATGGAACAGACATTGAAAAATATATTTATTACATTTGGATGTGCAAAGATTTCACTCCCTGTGTACAGAATAAGGAGTTTATTTTTTAATGCCTACTTTGGGTCCAAGAAAATTCGAGTTTCAAAAGAAATGCTAATATTCAGTGGGCTCCAGTCACAGGGTAAATAGCATGGGTAAATGAAACTCTACTAAAGAAAAAAGAGTTTCTTGATCAATATGAATAATCAGTAATAGATCAAAATTTATTGTAATCCACCCATCTTTCTCCTCCAGAATTATGTGAGTAGCCCAGATCCTCAGTCCTTAAAGTATGGAATCCCTGAAGAAATCTGGGAATCAGCCAAATCTTAAATCCCTTAGGGGTTTGTTTTCTCAAGCCCACCCAACCATATTCACCTGTCTCTGCTAGATCCTAAAACACAAGGCCAAATCAAATATGCATCCTGCCCTTAAGAAGGTGACAAGCTTGTGGACAGCCTTCACATCTCCTGCTCTGATCTCCTCTCCCTTCCTCAACATCTGCTCACCACTGCCAGCCACCCTAAACTTCTTACCAGCCATGCTTTGTTACTGCTCATGACAATCTTTTGTCCTGCTGTCTTCTTTCCATCCTTTGACCACCAGTCCGGTTGGGCCACTCTCTCAGCTTTGCCTGGCCAAATACTCTCTCTCCTTTCACCTGAAAATGACTTGGAAATGACTCATCATTTTCCTTTCCTATAGCCCTTCCTAGATCAGGATTGGAATTCCTACCCTATCTCTGGGGTAGGGGAAGAAATAAAGAACAAGAAACACTAGAGCTGCTAGCAGATACAAAACCTTTAGTTAGATCCTGTTGTTGAATGTATAATATTTCCAATGCACTGCTCCCCTGTGGTCCTGTTGCAATTACCTATACAGTCTCAGAATCAGGTTGGGTGACTGCAGACTAGAATTATGTCTCTAGGGTTTGTTGACAGATTCTGGTCATATTTGGGCTGTGTGGTAACTGAGTGCCACTGGTAGCTCATTTCTGCCTTGCAGCATCCCTGTGAAATAAGTACTCTAACTTGTTTTACTGATGAGGAAGTAAAGCCCAGATGTGGAGAATACCCTGCCCACAATGTTTCCTGTCAGAGCAGTTAACTTAGAGTTAACTCACGCAGGAAGACCAGCATTTTTTATCCTCTTGGACTGCCTCCCTAACAACTCTCTCTCTCTCTCTCTCTCTCTCTCTCTCTCTCTCTCTCTCTCTCTCTTTCTCTCTCTCTCCTATCAAACTTTCTAAAGGTGTCTGTGTATTTATACAAAGAGGTCCTGTGTGACTGTAAAGCAGATACGGCAGGAAAAATATATCTGCAAGTGAATCTCAATGCATTCTGATTGTGCTTATGATTGTGTACACACCCTTGCCTTTATGTGTGGTCAGTTGTGAGTGTTCACAAAGAGCATCTCGTTCCAGGCCTCCTGGTTTCTGTTATCTTATCTCCTAAATGTACCATACGGAGAAAAGGATGCTTCATCTTAGCTCAGAAATGAGGCTGCATTATCTCCCTGCATCAAAACAGTAGTTGCACATTTGTCTTCATACATATTCTTCACAGGTGTGTAGAATCAGGTGCAGTCCAGGGACTTGGGCTCTTGGCTCTTGGGCTTACTTAGCTGAACATAGATAACGAGCGAGGTGCTCTTGCTGCTTCCTGTGTCAGCGTCGTGGGGACCAGTTCTGATCCATTTCTGTCCATGGGCACTTGCCAGAAACCACACAGACAAGTCGAGAGGATGCCCATTGATGGGCCAAACGTTGTTTTTTCTCGACAGGAGCATGCAGAGTTGGCAAGTATGT
This sequence comes from Cricetulus griseus, assembly GCF_003668045.3. Lineage (NCBI taxonomy): Eukaryota > Metazoa > Chordata > Mammalia > Rodentia > Cricetidae > Cricetulus > Cricetulus griseus. Next base: position 51,367,302 of record NC_048600.1, on the reverse strand, counting down.
CCAACTGGCTGGGTCTGACCTATCAGCCAAGTTTTCTTTCTCCTGGCAATAGCTTAAAGATGGTCACATATTTAGGGTTTGTGACATTGGTTATCCCTTCTTTTTCAACTCAGGGTGACAAAAGAATGGGGAAAGTAATCACCAATCCCAACAGGATTCCATGAGAGTGGAAGCATCAGAGACACATGCAAGTCATCCCCAACACCATTCATCAAAGCAAAGTCAGGGGACCGCCTGCATCAGCAGCACCTGGGGATCTTGAGAGTGTTCATGTCTAATGTTGCTGCTAGATGCAAAACCTAGGGCTTTTAACTGAGATCTCACTCCGAGTCTAATCCAGGTTGGATTTCAAAATGTGTCTCTGAAGACATTTCTTACCATGTCTTTAGGGAGAGAAGAGTAAAATGCTTAGATACTATGTCTTTAACCACCAGAATAACCAGTGTTTAAAAGATTGAACAGTAATGCAGAGTGCTTCACAGAGCAAGAGGGAGAGTACCACTTAACACTTGTAAGATGATGCCCAACATTACTTTTTTTTCTGATTTGGCATCTCTTTATACAATTAAAGACACCTATAGCAATCCAGCCCCAAGTATTGACCCAAAAGAAATAATAATTTTATATGTATGTATGTATGTATGTATGTATGTATGTCCAAGTGTAGACATGCCTGAATACTAACGAAGGCTTTGACTCTCAATAGCCCAAAGTGGAGACAAACCCCTGCCTACCCATACTAGGCAGGCATGGGTGGGAATGAGCTGCTGGAACATCAACAATGAGAGCCATACACACACACACACACACAAAAAAAAAAAAAAAAAAAAAAAACTAAAGAAGTCAGGCATGAAGCAGTTCTTGTTCTTCCTTACATTTATAATAGTTTAAAATAATGTGACTAATTTATGAATCTGTATCATAAGTATGGCTTCTATGGAGGATAGGGGATAGTGCCTGGAAGGAAGTACAAAAGAACTTTCTGGAAGTATGGAAGCGTCTCATGTCTTGAAAAAGCTGATAATAATATGGGAATAATATGTGTGGTTATACTTACACAAACTTTTCAAATTACACATATACCATTTGGATGTTTAAATTTCACATGAAGTTTTAAAAAGGAAGGGGTGATGCAGATATGGTTATGAAAACAACATAAAGGTCTTTCTTGGTGATGGAAATACTCTCTATCTTGCATGTGTCAATGTTAGTATCTCAAATGTGGTATGGTATAAATACTGTATACAAGGCAGTGTCTTTTGGGGGACCTGGACAAAAGGGTATTTGGCAGTTTTGTGCATTGTTTCTTACAGTTATATGTGAAACTGCAATTATCCCATAAATTTTAACTTTGGATATTGCTCAGTGGATAGAGCATTCATCTCATACACTAGAGACTTTGTGCTTGATTCTCTAGCCCTTCCTAACCTGCCTATACGGGCCTGTAGTTACAGCTGCCCCAGAGGAAGGACTGGAGGCACAGGAGTTTGGAGTTATCTCTGGCCTCTGGCCTCAAGCAGCCCCTGGCCACCAAAGCTACACAAGAACCTGTCTCAAAATCTCCACCACAATAATTAGCTCATTAATTTTAATAAAGTTGAAGCAATACCGAAGTTGCTATTAACACCCTGTTTGAGTTTTATTTTCTTGTATCTTTCCTACTCTGCGTGTGTGTGTGTGTGTGTGTGTGTGTGTGTGTGTGTGTGTGTGTGTGTGTGTACGTGAACACATATACACATATGCATGGCATGCATTGTAGGAGAGAGACAAGAAGGAGTTTTACATGTTTTTCAATGTCCTTTTTTTTTTAAGTTTCTCCACATCTTGTGGGCTCATGATTAAACATCCATCCTTTCAATAGGGTGAGCCCCTCAACTCTAAGACCAAAAATCTCTCTGCCCCCGCCCACTTTCCTGTGATTTGTAATTCCACAGTTGTCGTACAGTACAAGCAAGCCCTTTCTTGAATGCTGCATTATTCCCAGACTCGGTGGAGTGAAGAGCACCTTCTTAGAGCAGCTCTGCTGCTGGGTGGGGGAGGTGCTGCCACTTGTGATTTTGCATGTCTCCCAGGTAATGCAGTGATACTAATGCAGTCTCCTGGATGCAAAGACACCAACTGGGTTTATGTCACTCCCTTGGTGGCCCTAAGTGCATAAATCAATCCTTATTTTTATACCGATCCATATGGCTTGAAAATAGCTTCCATGCGGAGGGAGAACGGGATGCACATTGGATTGGTTGTGCTCATAGAAAGCAAGCAATATCAGGACCTGTCTGAGTGTGGGTTTTTTTTTTTCCTTTATTTAAATTCCTAGGAAGCCTGACCTGGTTTGGTCAGTAACAAGAGCAAATAGATCTGCTAGCCACAGTGAAGTTAGTGTCAGTCAAGATAAAAGCAGACTGCCTGCCTTGGCTTGCCTATGGCTGCAGGATACAGTCCTGATGACCACTGTTGGCCTGTCTCCTGGGCTCCTGCCCACACTGCTCTGAAAAACATCTAGCCTGCTGGATTCTGCCTTAGCCAAACACCTGCTATAGTGAAGCTGTCATTCTGAATTATAAACGCCAGTGGCTGTAAAGGTTTAGCTTATAATAGCCAAATGCTTACTGTTTGGGGGAAAGGATATCACCAACATTATCCCCATGTGCCAGTGATGGCCAGAAGGTGGTTGGATGTGTCCTTTTCTACTTAGCAGAAAAACAAATCAATCATAGGTCCTCTTCATACCCTAGACATAAGGTAAAGGAACATAAGGTAAAGGGACATAAGGTAAAGGAAGACTCTGGACAAGTCTGGGAAGATAGTCTATCATTCCTCATCTTCTAGTAGCATTTCCTCACCTTCTCTAGGACCCTGCAAACACCTGCATCTCCAATTACATCCTCACTACAACATCAAAACCAAACAGTTCTATGTCCCAGGCCCTCCTGATTCTGAGGTTTTGATAGAACACTGGGTGGTAATTAAACTAATTGGATAAACATGAAGTTTCAGCTGATTCGAAGGTGTTTGTCTCCTCTCGTCCCCGAAGGCCATTCCTAATGTGATCCATGACAGATCTGTGTAAAGAAGCACTTAGGCAGATAGTAGAGTGTTCATGTTCCCACATCACATCCAGTGGGAAGAGCAGCACACTGAATCACAGGGTGACTGCTGAAGATGGGGCAATCTGCCTGTGTCATTTCCTGGCACACAAGACACCAAAATATTTGTTGGAAGAGGATGTGAAGAAGGGCAAGATAGTTCTTAGAGTTTCTCAAGCATTTGAAAATGCCTCTTAGAAGGTGTGAGAGCTTGCCTTGGCTGCCAATGAAATTACTGGAGTGTTGAAAATTTTGAATCCATGCAAAAAATCATAGGAGTTTTCAAAATGTTATCATCTTGAGAAGTGACTTCCAGAACACCATGCCTTCTCCCCTTCCCCCTTCTCAAGTTCTATTGAAATTATCTTTCTCTCCTACGAGACTAAAAACTCCCTGAAGATAGGAAGATTGTACCTTCGTTTTAGCAATGAGCCCAGGCGCAGGCACAAAATAGATGTTCAATAAATGTCTACAGAATCTATCAAGTGTTACTTCTGGCTGGTCTTCAAAAAAAAAGATTGTCCCTAGGATGGTGTGTCAAGGAAGTTGCAGTCTGGGCTTAAAGGGGTTTTAAGGGATGTTCTCCAGTGATCTCATTTCCAATCCCTTTGAATCCTTGCATGGGAGAATGGGTTCTAATCAAGGTCAGCCATAGGCCACAAGCAAGAAAAGAGTGACAAAATTGGTAAGGGAAGATTTATGAAACCTTTCTTTATGGCTCAGGGCTACATTTTCATGCAAGATAAGAGTGTTGTCCCTCAGATAGGAGCACAAGTGAGCAGTTCAGCTCTGTCTCTCTGCCTTCTGTCCTCTTCATGCACCAATTCTCAAGACGACGCTGTTATCTCGCCAGAAAATACAGCCCAAAGCATTACAGATGTCTGGTACAAGCAGAACACATATTAATGGTTATTGCTTAAAGAAGAGGCATGCTCAGATCTCTTTACTGTGCTCTGGGGAAATAGCAATTTTTACTTTCTTCCAGAGAAGACCAGAGACGTGCAAAGATCAATTGGATTTGGCTCATCTCAGCTAGAGGGGGCTTTTCAGAGGTAACAGAAATGGCAGGGCTGGCATGAACAAGACACATGCCCACAAACACAGATTTCTTCACAGTTAACTTTTATGGGAGAGGTGCTTATGGATGCTTAGACGCAAAAGTTTCCCTTTGCTGCAGCAAGTAAATTGGAGGCATGGTGGAAAGAATGGTGAACCATCAAAGGAAAAGGACTTTGGGGAGTTCAGTGGAGACCCTGGGTGTAGGGAAAGCTGTAGCCACAGCTATTTATGGGCTGGCTACAGTTGTGTCTGACCACTCCTGCGAGGTTGGCAGAAAGATTTACCATAACACTTGGGATCACTCCAGAAACTGAGACTTTTACTCTCTCTTCAAGTTAACTTGTCATTTTATTTGAGTTAACTAGGTTTTCTTTTTCTCTTTTCTTTTTCTTCTTTTCATGCATATGGGTGGGTGGGTTGTGTTCACAAGTGTGTGGGCTCACATGTAGGTGTGGATTTACTGTGTGCACAAGTGTGTGGAGCCCAGGTTTAGTGTACAAAATTTATCTTCTGCCTTATTGTTTGAAGCATGGCCTCTTGATCAACCTAGAGCTCAGACATGCAGCTAATCTCTTTAAGACAGTGTTGTTCAGTCTCTACCCTTCAGAGCTAAGTCGCTTCACGCACACATCATTTACTTAGGTTCTGAGGATCTGAACTCCCCTAGCTAGTGGGGCAGGAATTTTAACCACTTAGCCTTTCTTCCCAGCCCCATCTGAGGTTTGCTTTTTTTTTCCTTTTGAAAACAAGTTGATGCTTAGCCAGTGACTGAAAGGAGAAAGATAGATGCTTGACAAGATATTTAAAAAAGAAAACATGACTCCCTTTTCAGGTGCTATTAATTAAATCAAACTAGAAATTCATTGATGACATTTTAAATGACTAAAAAAATGAGGGACTAGTTTTGTCCTGGGAGAAATTACATAATTTTAAACACGGGCAAATATGTGCATACTGTGCCATTGCCTACTGCTAGCAAGGGTCAGCATCAACTTTAGCAGACATGTTTGCCCTCCTTTAAATCTTCAAAGAGCAATAGATGCCAAACCAGTGCAATGCCATTCTCACTGAGGCTTTACAGCACATGCTGTGGGAATAAAACAGCACCTTTGTCCCCTTGAAAAGCATTGCCATTTGTAATCATCCAAGAGCCTTTGCTATAGAGCTTGTCAACAGCATGAGGAACTTTTTAAATTGCTTGCCTTTGATGAAAATGTAATTGTTATCCATGGAACATCTCTAGGAAAATAAATCGAGACCCGACTCCTGCTATGCAAACAGATACATACAGTATCTCCCTGAATCAGCTCTTTTTCATCTGAAACAGGGTTACTGTACTTTATTATGATGTCAGAGTTTGGACTTGGGAGAGAATGCTTTTCTAATAATTAAGATGATATCCCAGGTAAAAAGCCTAATCCCTAAGGGAAGGTGAAAGGTTCCTCTTGGTGGTGCTCAAAATGCCTGCAAATCGGGCCACATGATGACCAGAGAAGTGTCAGGGATATGTATGGGATTCCTTCTTGCCAAAGTGTGTGGATGATAGCAGAAGTAAAAGTAGCCAATCCTACAAGCCCATTTAAAATAATAATAATAATAATAATAATAATAATAATAATAATAATAATAATAATAACAACTCTTGGAGCAAGCAGATGGTGCTTCAGATGTTCTTGGGGCAGAGAATGAGCTTCCTGCCTCTAAAAGTGATTGATTTTTTTTTAGAGAAATGTGTCAAGAGTACTGGTTTTCAAAGTGATTCCACTCACAAGTGTTGGGAAATAACATAGATGGCTAATTGCTTCACAAATAGCCAGATTATTTGACTTTGGTTTGGATGAACACTGCGTCAGAGAGCCTGTATCCTCCCGCCTGTATCTTTCCTTGTGGCAGATTAGTGCCTGTCTTGGAACTGGGGTTACTCTTGCTTCTGCAGAAATGAAATCTGCACCCCCTCACTTTCTTGTGCAGGGCATCATCTTCTCCCGGCGTTCTTTGCCCAAACTCTGAGTGTTCTAAAGATAGCAGTGTGACATTTCTGTTTCAATGGGGCCTAAATAGTTGGCAAGATATAAAACACCTGAGAAGAAAAAGGTATGTTTGCTGATTTTAGCACCAACGTATTGAGCTGGGGAGGTGAGTAGTTGCAAGGCCAGGCCTACCACAGGTACCAGCAGGGATGAACAGTGCCTTCGCCTCCAGGGGTTTTAATTAACACAAGCAGAGCACTGTGCCTCTCGCCACAATCCTATATTTGAATGTCTCAGTCCTCTACAGATTGATTACAGCTTAATGGAACATGTGGCCATTATATCCCAAGAAGGAAGTCTCCTTGTTGCTTTGTGTTATTGAGTCCTCCCACTGGCTGTTTCTCCTATGAGCTAGAGTGGGTGTGTCTGGTTTAGAGAAAGCATATTTTTACTTCAGATATCAGTCTGGTGGAATGAGCCAGAACTACAGTCTGGCATCAACACTTACCGAACTTACCAATTATGTCTGTTTATTTCATCATTTGTTTGTCCAAACAAATATGCCTGCACATGTAATAAGCACAGGCATATATGTAAAATTCAGCAGATACCCAGTTTATAAGGTATCCATGCACTTCTGTCTCCAGTAAGCCTTCCAGGATCCACCAGGTCAAAGGTGAGAAAATAGGTTTCTGAAAAGGTCAAGATAGTAGAGATTTTCATGCCTTTGTGAGCCACTGTGGTTTCTATCACACATCCTGTTTTATTGTCCTTCAAAACTGTATGAAATCTCCTGACTCCAGGGCCAGAATATGGTCGTGTACCATACTCTGCCAGCCCCAAAGCTGAGTTAAGTGTCACACGTTTTATCATGGCCCAGGACAGCCAGTACATCACCCAGAAAACACTTTTAAAAGATAACCCTTTTGGCAGCCTTGGCTGCACGGCCAGCTGGTGGCCATTGTCCAGACTCCACACAATAGTGTCCATCCTCTACTGATCTGTTCCCCATTCCCCCACCCCTGTAAGAATGCACAGAGAATGTTTTAGGTAAGCCTTTGACAATTTTGGTGTCCTGGACTGCAACCACAAATGGAGAAATAAATTTTTAAAATTCCCTCTTAAGTTCTCCAAATGGAGTTTAGGAAGCTTTTTCTCCAGGCTTTGTTAGGTCTTCGTCTGGAGTCCTGTTTGCTACTCATTTGATGCAATGTTAAGCATATCTAATACCCCTTTTAACAAGAACTTCAGAGACAATTTTTTTTAAAAAAAAAAAAAAAAAAGGAGAGGGGTATGTGACAGCACAGGAAATTAAACCCAGAAGCAGCCCCAAGACTGGCAGCCTGACCTCAAGGAAGGGCACAAAATGCATCAAAGGGAGACTCAGAGCTACACTTTTGCTCTTAATCAGTTGTCAGTCATCAATTAAATGTGAATTATGCTCATTATGCCCTCTCTAAAACTGCAGCCAAATTCAGCTTCCAATTTTGAATTAACATATCTATGTGGTGTGGTTCAACAGAAATATCAAACACTTGCAGGCAATCAGTTTTGATAATATGGAAGGTTCACTGGTTTGGACCATGTCAGTTATAAATGGTGTGTGAGAAAGAAGCATAGGCATGACCTGGGACAAGAGCCACAGGGCCACCCCAGCCAGGACTTGAGACCAGTTATTTAACCTCCCAGATCCTCAGAGTCTTCTGTCTGCATAATGGGGACCTCCCACGTTCTATGGAATCTTTGGGCCGATTAGCATGATTAACCACGGAAATTTCTTCACAGAACTTGACAGATAGTAAGTGCTTAGAAGAAGTCAACTATTATTTATTATAATTGTTCATATTAATGAATATGTGCAGAAATAAATGTAATAGGAGACTTCAGGAAGGTATGAGTTTGGCAGAAGCATCTGGGATTGCACCCCGTAGGAGGTTACAGTTGGCCAGGAATTAGGAAACCAGTTGCAGAAGACAGATGAAGCTGGAATTATTGATTTCCCCAGAATACACACATTACCTCTGGACTATTCACTTTGTTTAGGCTGGGAAAAGCTGACTCTGAGAAGACTCAATCCTGCTCACATCATATTACATCAGATCCCACTACCTACCTCAAATGTTTTGCATACCCTTTGCATAACATTAACTGCTGTTTTATTCTTTGTTCATTTTGGGGGAGGGGAGTTCAAGACAGAGTTTCTCTGTGGCTTTGGAGGCTGTCCTGGAACTAGCTCTTATAGATCAGGCTGGCCTCGAACTCACAGAGATCTGCCTGCCTCTGCCTCCTGGGTGTGTGCCACCACCACCCAGCAACTGCTTTGTTCTTAAACTCTAAGAGCTATATGGACTACATAAACTGACTCTTAACTCAGAACCACCCCCACCCCAACCCTGGAAGAGTTCCATTTTTCTCTCCTGAAATTTTCTTTGAAACTCTTCGGGTTGGAATCATACCTCATTTCGTGACCAAAACATAACCTACTGGGAATGAGGAGATGCCACATTTGTTGTCACCTTTAAAAGCAAGGACCTGGAAAGGGTTGTTCCCCTTGGAAAACAAGCATGGCTGACAAGTCCAGTCACTGATGTAACACAGAGAAAGGTCTGCTTCAGAGGAAGAAACTGGGACAAGGGAGTTTGGCTGGAGCAATGAGACATGTCTCGAGCCTCTGGGTATTAACCAGACTGGCAGTGTGATTCCTGGGAGGGAAGGCAAAGATAGCACCTGCCTGTCTGCCTCTCAGCTTGCCGCATTGCTTCAGCCTTCCCGTCCTCCTGCAAGGCTTTCTTGGTGCGGGACATGGTCTCCACTGAGCAGGGAAACTGAGTCTTTCCAGGGCCTGATAGTTATGCGTCTCAGACAGCCAGCACCAACTCCCACAACAGAGGAGGCTTAGCGTAATTCCCCGACGGCAAGCCGGTGTGCAGGAAACACCACCTTCGGATTGCCCAGGTAGGCAGAGGGTGGCTTTTATTGACTATGAGATCTGAAGCAAAGAAAGGCTGTGGGGAAAAAGAACAACGGATGGTGTTTTAGTCGTGTTGTTCTTAAGAGTGTTTGTGGGAAAGGTCAGAACACCCTAAATACCCAAGGGACAAGGACTTAGCTAGGGAAAGAGTGGTTCCCAGAAAGGGAAGAGGGAAAAAGTCACATACAAGCCGGGAGAGCCTCAAGCCTGACATCCTTTGAGCAGAATACCCTGCCTGCGGTACCGTATCCTTGCTAGAAATTCTCGGAGTTTTCCCTGGTCCCTTTCGTGGGACAGGCTCTCATGAGCCAAGGCGCCCTGTGGTGAGGCAGGCAGTGTTATTTTTCTGTCTATCCCTCTCCTTTCTGTGAATTCCCAGCCCCATCATTTATGAGGCCCCCTGGGCTCTGATGGACTGGACTAATGTGGGTCACAGGTGCAGGAGTCGCAGAGACAGCTATGCTAATTATGCCACACCTGTTTCCCCAGGTTAAGCTGTTGCTATTGGAAACCATGATCCAACAGGCAGTTATTGGCCATCAGTTTTGTAACCAACCCTGGATTGGGCACAGTCCTCTATGCAAAATGGCATGGACAGTAAGGAGTATGGGTGATGGGTAGGAAAATAGGAAAATAGTCTGTTTCAGGAGACTGTATAGGAAAAAACGTTCATTCTGCCCACCTGGGTAGATGGCAGTCGAGAAAAATATTTCTGTAGGTTCTGAGACTTCAAAAATAAGAAATCATTTGCTAGTTGCTGGCATTCAAAGGGCAGAACTTAGAAGCATCCAGGACAGTTTAGATGTAGACAACTCTGCTCAACATTCCTAAACCCACAGCGGTGTTGAGCCTTGGCATTCAGCAGGGCAGGATCACTCCCTCCATCTCTCAGCCCTTGCCTTTCCTGCTTGTATCACTAAACTCCGAGCACCCTTCAGTTTTTATCTAAATAATTCTAGAACTTTCGTCTTCCTTTATATTTTTTGCTCCTCCCATCCCCCCCACCCCTTCTTCTGTTAGAGATCACCTAAAACAAACAAGTTTCTTTTCCTGGTCACCAATTTCTGTCCCTTGAAAAACTGCCTTGTGCGCAGTTAGGAAGTAGAGCAGCTTGTGAAGCTTTGTAATTTGTTTCCCATCCACTAATAATCTTACATGATGAATAATGTAGTACTCTTTCAGCAAGGTTATAGATGGCATGGAGTGTCAGCAGAGGAGCCGGCAGGATGGGGTGGCACAGCCATTCCCCCGTTGTGCACAGTACAGCTCTTTAACAGCTTGCCATAGAAGCCCAAGCTCCGGCAAACAATATTCAAATGAATTCAAATACAAAAATGATTAGCAATATGCCAGAAGAACGCACGCAGATGTTGGTTCCCCATTTTCTTTTTCTCAGCGCTTTTTTTTTTTTTTTGGAAGAGGTGATAATTTGTTGATCAGACTTTTTAGTTCTAGGGTGATTTTAATCCCTTGTTTTTCAGGAAGTGCCTAAAACTTGTCTGTTTGACGAAGCTCTCCTATCTAAAGTGAAACTTTCCTATAGACTCAAATGATTCTGTCCTATTCTTAAAACTGATTTTTATTGCTTTAATATAGTTTCAATTAGCATATAGAAAGGGCCTTGGTGGAAGAGCACTTGCCTAGCCTGCACATGGGCCTGGTTTCAATCATCAGTGCTTTCCAAAATAAAGATGAATTTTGTTGGATTCACATACAATGAAATCGGCTTTGCTGCCTACAGCTCTGCACTTTAATTCCACAGGAGCCTAGGACAGCTTTACCCACACAAAAACCTCCTCCATCTTCCTCTTTTACAATCATGTCCCACCACCCAGTCCCAGCCCCTCTCAGGCACTGATGTGTGACTCTAGCATGTCTTTTTGAGACTGTCATGGAATGAAATCGTACAATGTGCAACCTTTTAAAATGGACTTGTCTCACCTGGCATGGTGCCGTTGGGGTGTGTTGAAGCAGGTGTGTGTATCAATGGTTCATTCCTTTGTAATAGTTCATTTCTGGTTTTATAATTTACAACCTGACATGGATTATATTATTGTTGTTATCTATGTGGCACACACCATGTTTTGGTATACCTTTTAGATAGGCTCAACCCACCATCTCATATACTCACAATTTTCTGATATCAACCTCCTTGGCAGTTTTAAAGTCCACAGTGTATCCTTACTAATTCTATTTGATCCTTTGACACTCTGCCTGCCCACCCACTCGTTGGAAGACATCTGATTGTCTTGGTTTCCAGTGATTTTTGAACAGAACTTCTATAAATTTCAATGTGAGGCTTTCTAGGTGAGTGTAGGTTTTTGTTTCTCCTGGGCAAGCACCAAGTCTGTGATTAGGAGGTGGTGGGGTGGCTACAGCACCCCCAGGAAGCTGTATTCTTTTCATAGCCTTATCCCATCTCATCGTGGTGTAAAAGCAGCTTTTTTGTCTGTCCAAAGTGAAATGTGTTTCCAGTAATGATGCTCTGCTACTTCTGGTTAATTCTGGGAGCCATTCGGTTTTTCATCCCCTCAATTCATTCTTTCCTTAAAAAGAAGCAGCAGGAGATGTCTGCTTGCTTTTCTCCAGTCAGTTTTGGTTCTTCTTGGTGTCATTCTGAATGTATTTCAATTATAAAAACACTCAAGTGGTGTGTGTGTGCACTGTCTGTGAGTCACTATGATGATGCTCTGAGTACGAGATTCGCAGACAGAGAGGCTATCAGGTAAGACCTCTTCACCCCTGGTTTCCATCTTGCTCCAGGACTGCAGATGCCTTACTCCTTTTCACCTGCACAAAGGTACCTTGAAGGTCATGTGGCTCCTACAAGTCTCTGCCAGAGACCCTCCCCAGACATTAGAATCTGGAGCAGGGACTGCTCGCAAGTCTGAACCTTGTCGAGAAAACGATATATCGTATGCGTATTCCATGCGCGTAATTGAGGACTCCAGTTCGCCATGCTCTATTATCTAGAATTAAACATAAAAGACGTTGATAAATACCACATTCAGCTGAAAACACAAATGAATCAAAATGTTATAGTTTCTCTCCACAGGTAATAATTAGCATTCTTGTGAATTCCTCTGTGTGCTGTGGAGCATCCTTTAAATGGTATGCTGGTAAAAAACGGGTACTTTTAGACTCCTGTGTATGTAGAGCCAGCAGGAAGGAGACAGTTTGAAAGATAAGGCAAGGCAGAGGGTGGTAGTATATAGTGTGTATGTGTGCATGTGTGTGTGAGTGTGTGTGTGTGTGTGTGTGTGTGTGTGTGTGTGTGTGTGTATGTAAACATTTTCAGAGCAGTGTGTGCTTTCGTTTCATTTCGTAAGTGAGCTGAAGGGTAGAAAAAGATGTGCACGGAAAAGTGAGGCATCTTGATAGTTAATGTCCATAAGGAGACATAAAAAACTTAGGCTTACATGGAAGTTTGTCAGCATTGGGCACTGCCTTCCTACACACTGGGACTATGTATACTGATAAGCCCTTGCATCCAGGGTAGGTATTTGATAATTGGTTGCCATGTGAACATCTGAACAAACAGAGATGTGAATGAGGGAATGGATGAGAAGTTAGATTTTTTTAAAACAGCATGCTGAGAGCTTAAGTCATAGGTTGCTGTTACTGTACAAGGAATTTAGCAGGTAAGAAGGCAAAGGGAATCTTGTGGAGAGAGCTATCCCTTCTTTGGATTTCTGTCACTGAATAAAAAGGTGTTTACCAAGTGACTACTTATATATGATTCTGCTAGGATCTTTGGAGCAAGAATCCCAAGGGACAAAAACTCCAATATGCCATGCTTAAGTTGGAAAGGCTTGTAAAGAGTTAACAGGCTATATATGAGCAGCAGGCATGATTCAGTATGTACCAGTATGATCTAGTGTTAGACATGGAACAGGGCAAGCACAAAATTCCTTACATACATCAGTATAGTCAAGGGAGAGGGCACACTTTGGGGTCCTCTGTGACAACATATGAAAGTCCTTAGCCACACTCCCCTTTCATTCTTAACCAGGTCTGTTACTTCGTGAATTACCAGTTACACAGATGAACCCAGATTCACCCTTCTGCAGTGTATCCGAAGCCAGCCTTCAGCAAAGATATTTTAATGCAGTGGATTGGTGATGGAAAGCTAACAGTTTCTGCTGGCAGGAAGGGCCACAGGAGATCCTGTTAGTCAGTTTGGAAGTGAAATGTGTCATTCCCACTTGGGTGTATGGGAGGCCTCTGCCCTCCTTCTCTCCTTGGGGATTTCTGCTTGTATGGCACTTGTTGTCATGTTTGGGTTACTGCAAGAAGGGAAAAAATTGCTCCAGTTTGCGTGAGATAGAGTTGTGTTTTGGCAAAGATACCCACATAGATTTTTTTTTCTTGAATTTTGAGAGAGTTCAAGCTTCTGAGGTTTGGGACAAATGACACCATGGAGTTGCCTCTCAGAAATGCTATCTTTTCTGTTGGAATTTAGATGGCTTTTTGATTCTTTTGCTCTTACTGTCCTTGTCGGTGTATAGCGCCTAACTAATTGGTCCAGAAATCATTTATTATGCCTACGGGAGAGTCCAGGACCATGGATTCCAGACAGAATAAAATAGTAGCTTTGCTTTCATGTTGTTTACTTTCTAGTGCCAAAAGATACTTTTAATGGATGCTAATGTACATCAGAGACAGAGGAAACAAAGTTAGGGGGACAAGAGGGCTCCTGAGGGTATCTTCCAAGGTGACATCTGAGCTCAGACATGCAGAGGAGGAAAGAGCTACTCAATTATCTGGATCCCCAAGGCTAAGGCTTCTGCAAGTGCAAAAGGCCTGAGGCAGAGGCCATGAGAATCTGGGGCCTTTCTTATTTGCTTCAGTGTTTTCTTCCAGAAAAGGCTTGAAACTAAGTGGAAGAGACAAACCTGGGCTAGAGTCTGTGCAATCCCCATGCACTGTCAGGTTTAAAATGACTTTGTTCTTCCAGTTTCCTCTCCCTACACACTATTCTTTCAAACGGTAGAATGACTCTCCTTTTATCCTTCAGGTCTCAATCAAATATCATCTGATCAAGAAACCTCTTCCCAGACCTCACTGTTAAAGTGTCCGATAGGCAGTGTTAGGAATGGCAATTATTTTTCTCCACCAAATCTGATTACTTCATGTGAAGGATGACTCCCTCTCCACATTATGGAGTTAAGAATGATCCCATTTGAGGTGATAAATACTAGGCTGTTTCAGTAATGCAAGAAGCCCTGAGAAACAAATTGCTAATTCATGACTTAGACCATCTAAATGTGATGAACAGCTCAGGCCATCAGTGAGTCGCTCAGCAGTGGTTTGCAATGATAGAGCAACCTGCGTGGCTCTGAAATGAGCCAGAGAAAGTTACATGTCTGGATTTTACTGTGGGCTGGTCTCACCAAAGCAGGATTGAAGCTGAACCAGGCCAGCAACAGTAAGGACCACTCTTGCTTGTTTTCATAGCAACATGACCACTTCTCAGAGGAGCATGGCTGCTGCAAGATCACTTGCTTTCTGATGACTTAGCACATGTAAGCTGAAAAAGTGAAAAAAAAAAAAAACTACATTGATCATTTTAATATCCCATTAGCTCTAGAGCCACTCATTGTGATTCATTAGTTAAGAATAAAAGAACCTCTTGTTTTTAGAAATGTTATTTGGGCTAGAGATATTTGACCACCAGAGTTTTTTTTAAGCCATCTGAAATAGTCATCTTTGAATCACAGTTTCTGTGCTACACCCACCCTTATTTACTCTGTCAAGAAAGAAGGAGACAATTGATCTAGGCAAAAGCAAATAAATGTGGATGTTCACTAGTATTTACTGCTGTTTTCCTTTTTAAAATTTATTTATTTTTATTATTTAAATTTTAATATTAAAAACAATCTTATTTTACATACCAATCCCAGTTTCCTCTCCCTCCCATCCTCCCTCTTCTCCCACCAACTCCCCATCCCACCCCCCTATCTACTCCCCAGAGAAGGTGAGGCATCCCATGGGGAATCATCAAAGTCTATCACATCATTTGGGGTAGGACCGGGGTCCTCCCCCCTGTATGAATGTGTTTTCTAAGAACTTTGGGTGTGTCAAGTGTTTTTCTGAGTAAGCCCTCCTTGAGAATGGAACCTTTGATGGATAAGGAAGCAGAGGCCCACAGAAGTTAGACATCTGAGTCCTGAAGACCTCCAGGCAAAGCCAGAGTGATCGGTGGTATTCTGTTGTTAAAATTTTTAATGAATTTTATTATTAAAAATACTTGTAAGTATAGCCGGGTGTTAGTGGTGCACGCCTTTAATCCCAGCACTTGGGAGGCAGAGGCAGGTAAATCTCTGTGAGTTCGAGATCAGCCTGGTCTACAAGAGCTAGTTCCAGGATAGGCTCCAAAGCCACAGAGAAACCCTGTCTCGAAAAAAAAATTGTTTCTCGAAAAAAAAAATTGTAAGTAAATAAAAATTGGCATACACTGAATTATAAATCTATAATTCTATACAACTCAATGAATTTCTATATAGTTAAGCTAGGCATTCAAAATGGAAGCTGCAAAGCTTCACATTAAATTTTGCATTTTTATTATTGGACATATTTTTTTATCTGCCACCAAAATAAAAAAAATCCATGTCAGAATTAGATAAAAATAATTAGTTTTCTATCCTCTTCCATAACTCATGCTCATTACCTACATTTAGTCCTTCCTCATACACTTATATTTAGCTTTCTTGCTCCTTTCTTCATATTATACTGTACCCAGTGTGTTTTTATTTACATAGATACATATATTATTGGTTAGATTACACATATGAGAGAGAACATGCAGTTTACTTCTTTCTGAGATTATGTGACCTTGCCTGGTATTATATCTTCTAAGTCCATCCACTTTCCTGCAAACTTTAAACTTAATTTTTCTTTAGAGATGAATAGTAGTCCAGTATTCAGGCATCCATTGATGGGCAATTAGGTTTATTCCAATTCTTTGATATGATGAATAAAGCAGCCATAAATACAGGGGTAAACATATCTGTATGGTTGACTATTTTTGCCACAATGTCTTTATTAATTTGCATCCCAACAACAGTGAATAAGTATTCCTTTCTTTCCACATCCCTCCAACATTTGTTGTCAGGTTTGTTGATGACAGTCAGCCTAGCTGGGATAGGGTGATATCTCAATGTAGTTTGAATTTGCATTTCCATGATGCAAATTCAATTGAACACTTTTAAGAATAGTTGATAGCCATATATATTTCTTCTTTCTTCCTTTCTTTCTCTCTATCTCTCTTTCTTTTTGAAAACTGTCTATTCAGTTCATTTGCCTATTTGTTATTTGTCAATTTTCTCCTCATATTTAACTTATGCAAAATATACTAAGATTTTTGCTGTTAACCCATTGTCCAGAGTGTAGCTGGTAAAGATTTTCTTCCCTTCTGTGAGATGTGTTTACTGATCATTTCCTCTGCTGTATAGGAACTTTGTCATGTGGTCCCATCTATTGATAGTGAGCATGAGTTCCTGTATTGTTGGAGACCTATTTCAAAGTGATTGCATGCCCCAGTATCTTGAAGGGTATCCCTTGCATTTTTCTAAATGTTTCAGTGTTTGGAGATTTAAGTTAAGGTCTCTGGTATTAAAGACTGAAGGAACTCTAGCACTGGGTTCATGAACTGGGGCTAGAACCCTGCCTGTCCAGAGGAATGCAACAGAGCTTCTAGTCTTGAAGGCATTAGCTCCTCTTTCTACAACAAAACGAAGGTTTTCACAACACATAGGCCTCCCATTCCATGCAGTTTTCTTCTTGGTCGTGATTATGCTGGGCACTTGGGCTAGGGTAGGCTTCCTTACCTTCCCTATCAGCTGCTGTGTGCTTCTGCTCAATGTCCATAAGGAAAAGGTCCATGAGCACTGGAGGAGCTTGATTGGAAGATGAAAACAACACCAAGACAGCTTTGAAAGAAACCAATAAGCAATTGTGAGCAAAATCCAAAGGGCACTCTCTAACAGTGTTTGAGCCACGAGATCCCAGGCAATGGGTGGTGTTTCAGGAAGCACTCAGTTGCTTGTGTGGTGTAAACACTTGCCCCCACTCTGTGTGTGTGTGTGTGTGTGTGTGTGTGTGTGTGTGTGTGTGTGTGTGTGTGTGTGTGTGTGTGTTCTGAAGATAGAAAAAGTGTTTTGAAAAGCACTCCAGTGCTAGCCCTATACATCCCATTACATTGGCTGTCCCTTGACAAGAAAAGAGATGCAGTCCATGGCCTGACATTCAGCTGACTTCTGTTTATATAGTATGGAGAAACTTTTGTTCTCTTGCCCTATAAGGCATGTACCAGGAGAGATCTGGGGAAAAGGTCACTCAGATAGTAAATAATTCTGCTGAGCTTTGAAGTGAAAATGCTCCAGGATCCTTTATCCCCATCCTTGCCATTTAACTGGGGTGCTTCTGTCACTCTTGCTGTTCACGAACGGCACACATCAGAGCCTGTCCCCCCCGCATGTTCATCAGAGGCTCTGGTTAGAGGTGCAATTGTGTTTTATCTTTATTTTGGTCATCTTCCTGATTTCAGAGGGCAAATATGGTAAAGGTAGGAAAGAAGAGGAAGGAAGAAAGGGAGAAGGGGGAGGATGAGAGGGAAGGAGGGAGGGAGGGAGGGAGGGACTCACGGAGGCAGAGAGGGAAGGAGAGAATGAAATCTACCACAAGGAAAACATAACCAAACATCTAAACATCTTAATGGAAAAGAATTATACTGTGAGGATACACACAAACACACACACACACACACACACACACACACACACACACACACACCTTAAAAAATAGTTTGGTCTTTGGAAAACATTAAGTTTCTATGTTTCTTAGGTAGGGAAATATCCAAATCATTCCCAGCTTATTTTCCAATAAGACCTCAAAAAGCTACTGAATGATTTGGATGAGAAGAGTTTACATTTTCGATGCAATTCTCTGCTTAGGAGAGTGATAATGCGGGTCAAATAACAGAGAGAGTATTTTCTGCTGCAGTGCAACAATCAACACAACGTTTGGGCGTATTAATAATTTCACTCCTAAACTTCTCGACAGGGAGCTCATGGGTCTTAATAGTATTGTCAAGATCCTTAGGGCAATTGAAAAGCCCAAAATCATTACTTTCTGCTGATAGACTTTTCTTTCCCAGAGGAGCCCCAAATACCTAGGGTAATGTAGATTTATGGAAATGCTCACATACACTTTGCTCAGATGGAACTTGGCAATAAAACAGCATCTTTAGAGAGGTTCTTCTCAAGTATTTCTAGTCTCTCTCTCTCTCTCTCTCTCTCTCTCTCTCTCTCTTTGTGTGTGTGTCTGTCTGTCTGTCTGTCTGTCTGTCTGTCTGTCTTTTTGTATGTGTGTGTGTGTGTGTGTCTTTATGTCTGTGCATGTGAGTGTGTGACTTGGTATCCCGATGAGTTGGACCAAGTAAAGACTGAGTACGGAACATGACAAAATGATTGGACAGCTGTGACTCTAGTCCCTTTAGACCTGTCTATGTGAGAACTTGACCTTTTAAAAGGGGCACGTTGACCCAAGCACCCTAAGTACTGTTAAACACTTAACACATGACATCTGTTGACTGGGCACCCAAGTCATGTTTCTCCTTCCTCTGTCTTCAACAAGTCCCTACTGTACCCAGCTGGCTAGCAATGGTCCTCTCTTCTCACATGCCTATGTGCATCCACTAGAACAAATCACAGGCTTTGTCTTAAACCCTCTGCATCCCTCTGACTCTCTAGTGGCTGTACCTGACAGGCACCTTCTGAAAAATACCAACAGCATCAGAGGCCCTGCCACAAAGCATCACAGAGAACTTGCTTTGGAGAGGGGCATTTTTAGCTCTTAAGGGAAAGGTACTGTGGGTTGTAAAAGTTGTACCCATCTGAGATCTAACTTTGATGGGCTCCAGCGGGGCTCTGCCACAAACAAGACATCAGACATCATGGTCTATAAACCGGAGGGAATCTTCATTCTCATGAAATGTCTGGTAAGCGCAAATTTATAGGACAAAAAAATTATTTGAATTTTCCAGAGACTCCCTGAGGGGAAAAGGGAGGAAACAGGGAGGGGAGAGGAAGGGAGGGAGGGAGGGAGGGAAGAAGAGAAGGAGGGAGAGAAGGAGGGATCGCTGAGGGGTGTGATGTTCTGAAATTAGATTAGACACTGGAGTTGCACATTTCAGTAAATGTACTGAAAAATACAGACATTTAAAAGAGCTTGTGTTATCATAGCTTAGTTAGACTATTTGGAAGCAAAGAGGTAACCAGACAGAACAAGGAACAAACACAAGACCAGAGGGGTTCAAGGTCACCTTCTACCCCATCCTGCTGCCTCTCTGTTACAGGCCTTCCTTGGCAATAGTTATGAGAAAAGTTAAGAAAGGCCTGCCACTGAGTCCAACAGTCAATGCTGAGAGATCCCTGATCCCTCTCCAGTGACACTCACCAAATCCAGCTCTCTAGGATCTCAGTTGTGCATACTCCACTTCAACCAGCCCTAGCTCTAGCAGACCCTGTGTCTGCTGCTGGGCATGTGAAATAGGAGGGGCAGACCCCTTTCCCTGAGTAGTTAATAGTGCACTGTAAGACACAGGAGAGCCCCCAAGACAATATAAAGCCATGCGCTGGGGTTTCTAACTAAGATGGATTCAGTGTGAAAAGCCACCTCCCAGAAGTGGCACAGGTATATCACAGTTCATGATACTTTAAGGAGGGAGACTTATGTCACTGAACCAACCTGCCCCTCAGTTGCCTTACCCTTAAAGTAGAGATCGGTGCCCACTTTCAAACAACTGTGTTTAATGAGATGAACGATGCAAGACTCTCAGCATGCCCGCTGACGCATGCAGTTACTCCTTCTTAAGGACTGGAGTTGGCCCTCCAACCCTACTCACTCGTGAGCAATGGGAGAGCTGACGAAGCTTTGCTTTCTAAGTCTGCAAATGATTGCTTCTTATGACAGTAACTCCCATGTTTCTGCTCCATGGTGGTGATCTGTTTGCATGGAGAACAAATGCACTTGTCGTTGGTCTTTTGCCTCTGAGGTCATATATTTTATGTAATCATTTCCTATACATGAGCACAGTCCCTGCATTCCCTGGTCCTGTGCTTGGGCCAAGGGAGCCCTTCCATCAAGGTTATCACCCCTCATATGGGACAGTGTATCCCCCCGTGCTAAGAGACATTAACCAGAGCTGGTGCTGGGAGTCTGAAAAAGAAGTGAACCTCAGCTCACTTCATCCTTCCTTTTTTTTCCTCTTCTCCCTCCGAAGAGCTATGGCCCCAGCTTGCAGCACTGATGTACAGATCCATGAAGTATTGCAGATGGTTTTGCTTGCCCTGGAAAGCCAGCAGGACCACACAAGCTGGTCAGGAATAGATAATACAAGTCCATTCTTTAGGGGTAAAACATTCAGTAGATGCTAAGGCAAAGAAAGAGGGGGCAAGCTCAGTATCCAAACTACCCTATATTTAGAGACAAATCAGGAAATCTCTTGGCAAACACAGAAGAAGGCTGAACGATCCCTCCATCCATCTGTCCCTGGGGTGTTGGCGGAGTGCCTCAGGTTAGAACAGGGCAGGACAAGCCAGGACGGAGCTTGCCCTTGTTCCTGCCTCTGTAGACCTAATTGCTGCTCATCACTTAGGCCAGGGATGTAGCCCAGAGGGGGAGAATTGGGAGGGATTTGGGGAAAGCATAAAAGGAGTGTGCTCTGCAACTTGGTTGTTCTGTCCTATTTCTCCTGACACGAGCAGCAGGGAGAGGCAGTGCAGAAGATGGGGGAGGGTAGTTCTCTCCAAAGTCTCACAGATTTGACTGCCATTTAAGCATGTGTGCACACAAACTTAGTGAAGCTAGATTCCTTCTGTGTTGCTAGGTACACAGCACCAGGGCTGGGGTCTAGTCCCTTCGCTTGTGAATGTGCTTTGGCTTTATGTCCCATTGTACATGACTGGGAGAGGAAGAAAGCCTGGGATCAAATGCCATCTGTGATGCTTACTAAGCTATGTGACTGTGGGTATATTGCTTAACTGCTCTGAGCTTCCCTCACTGTATCTGTAGCATGATGACAATGACTTACACATCCTACAACAGTGAATGGGAATTCCATGGAATCCTGTATGTTCAGCATTTGGCTCAGCACCAACACAAAGGGGACCTAATTCATAGTAGCCTCAACCAACGTTGCCATTTTGTTGTCAGTAGCAACACTGGTTTTGAATATGGAAATGAATTATTCCAAATCCCAAGTCAGAGTTATATTCTTGGGACTGCCTCTATCACAGCCAGGGGCCATGTCACTTTATCGGCTCTCTTACAGGCTGTATTTGAAGTCAACAGGGACTGTTCTTAGGAGTTTTGCCTCTGTACATTCGCTAGGTACCTCACTCTAAGATCTGCCAGCTCAAAGAGCCAGGCAATGGGGCCACGGTGTCCCAGGAAGTGCTCATCATATTCCACAGAACCTAAGTTACTGTGGTTTCTACTGCCATGGTTAATATCATTGGTTATATGGAATCTAACATATGTATTTATCATTATATGTGTGACTAACTTATTAATGCCAAGAATTGTGCTAGGTTACTTAGTATGTGGGAGGTGGGGCATGTCAAAGGACAGCTTTCAGAAATCAGTTCTTTCCTTCAACCATATGAATCCTAGGGCTTGAATTCAGGTTGTCATGTTGGTTGCTGAACCATCTTGCTGGTCCAAGGCTCCCTATAATAATATCTCATATAATTTTCTTAATGATGATATGCACTTGGGAGGCAAAGGCAGTTGGATCTCTGTGAGTTTGAGGCCAGCCTTATCTACAGAGTGAGTTCCAGGATAGGCTCCAAAGTTACACAGAGAAACCCTGTCTCAAAAACCAAAAAATAAAGAAAAGAAAAGAAAAGAAAAGAAAAAAAGAAAAAAACACAAAGAGAGGAAAACTTATGATGCCTGTTCTACAGATGAAGACACAGACTCAATGCAGAATACAGCTTTTCAGTGGCTATGCATCTAGCATATGATCAGGTAGAACCAAGGCCCATCACCAGCACAGTTGTCTTCCAGTACAGTCCACTCCCCTTCTTAGCTCTGACCGTAGGTGGTTGTTTCTTGAAATCTTTGCCCTCATTCCCCTGGCTCCCATACATGGTAAAAATTAACAGTGTCCTGGTGCCAATTTGCATCAACCAAACTCCAAAGTTTGCCAAGACCATCCTACTTCTGGCATCTTCAAGTTGCTGTCAGGATTCAGCATGCTCAGAAGAGGTGGGTCTATACAAGGCAGAGAGTTCTTAGTTAATTTATCATCTCTGGGACTGAGGGGGATGCAATACTTAAGACCAATGGTGGGCATGTCAGCACCAGAATGAGTGATTTATCAGCAGTTAGGCAGGCCCCTACTTCTCCATTTTTATTTTTTTCTCACATGCACTTTATCATCCTTCTTAATCACCAAGAAAAATTGGTGCCTACTATAAGGCAAGACAAGGCTGTCTTCATCAGTCCCTGCCCTCCCACACCTCCCTACCTGAAGGCCTCCCTCAACTGTTTATATAAGCAGAGTTCAGTAACAATAGCCAATCATTAACCATTTATTTCCTTAGTTTAGCTAGCCTTTAAAAAAATGCTTCCTTTATGTTATCTGAAGTGTGGGTTGCTACTTGCCTCCACATGTGTTTGGGCAACTTTGCCAAAGTCAACAAATGAGGGAACAGATGTGCCAAGACCTCAGTAGGTAGATGAATTCTGGAGCTAATAGGACTCAGAGACGGACTGCTTTCTTCTTCTTAAGTCAACCCAGAAGCACTTAGGACAAAGTTCAGAGCTGGTATTTGTGTCAGAATCAACCAGCTGCAAGTGTCCAATGAAATGTCTAAGCCACAGCAGCGCTGGCTATGCTGTCACAGAGCAGACAGAAGCATAGATCCACATACCAGTGTTTACACATACAGGAAGCATCGTTCCTGAAAAATCCAAGTTTTTCTACAACACTCAACTTCTTTAGTTCCTGAGAGACCCAATACAACAGTTCCTTTTTCCTATGGTGAACCTAAAAATAATGTCTGGTTCTTATCGTTCATGATGATGATGATGGTGGTGATGATGATAATGATGATGATGAAGATTATGGTCTGTCTATTTTTGAGACAGAGTCTTACTATATAGGCCAGGCTGGACCTCCTAGAGTCTCAGCTTAAGCTCATCAGGTGCCATATAACTAGTCAGCACAAAGCTTCAATAACAGTTGCCTTATGCCCACTGAGTAGCCTGCTACTCTATAAGCACTTACTTGATACAGTTATTTGTATTTAAATTACATTATTGTATAATCTTGCATTTGTGTTCTAGGAAGGGCATGATAATATGAATCACAGGTAGCCCAATAAATGTCTGCAACTTTAGAGTGAACATCATGGTTTTTTCACGAGGCTAACTTCCTTATTATCTGTTTCATCATAGAGTGGAGCTGCCCAACACTTTGGAGAAGGGCTTCTCATATACTAGAGCATCTTGGAAAGCAGTAAAACATGATGATAGTCATTGTTTGAATCTGAGCAAATGGAAAACCTTCCCAAGCATCAAATCCCAGAATGTCCATTAGGAAAGCTGGGGAATGCAGAAAGTGCCTTGGGGTCATCAGTTGCCATATTAGAGGAACATTTGCCACAATGATCACAAGGTGACCAGGTCAAACCAACAGTCACCAAAACAGAAGAATGAGGAATCCGGAACAAGTGGCTATGACAACAACGACCATTGCTATATTAGATGATAGCTAGGGTTTATGGCACACTAGAGAACCAGATGAGAGCATGCACTTCTAGCTTGTTGTTGTGACAGAAGACACACTCATTTTGATTCTGAGTTTTGTTTCACAAATCTAGAACGCTACAACACAGTTAAATTTTTATAACACTCACATTGAAGGTTACTGACCTGAGATCATTGACCAGCACAGCTGAAGTCTTGGGTCACTGTAAATCTGTGTTCCTTTTGAGCTACAACTGGTCATACCTATCAGCTTTCAACCCTGAAAGAACCAAAGTGTTCTCTGCACATGAGTTGGTAGACTGCTAGGCCATGTTCAATGCCTTTCTCACCTCCACAGTGATTTTAGTGGGTCACCTAAAATCACCTTTGGTACATGAGTAAAGCTGAAAATTAAATGCGGGTAGCATGCTCCAGTTTCTGCAACTAGAAAGCAGCAGGCTCAAACCTTGAATCTAATTCTTTAGATTTTTTTCTGTCTTATCTTCCAACTAAATGGCCATCCTACCCATTCTCTCATCACTCCATGTTCCCTGGTGGTAGTGTAACCACTCTGTGTAGTATCATTGTTTTTTGATCTTGTGCACCTAGCTGAAAATACGGCCACTGGATAGGTGGATACATGAGTAACTACAGTCAGCGTTTCAGAAGTGAGCACCAGTAACAAGAACTTTTTCTTCAGTAAAGTGCCAAATAAGTTTTGTTTTTGTTGTTCTCAACCATCTATTTGTAGTGAAAGACCATATTGCTTCATAGGAGGGTAGAGTGAATGAAGAACTTGGTGTTCTTTCAGCTTCCCCTGCTCTTATTTCTGTTTTATTTTTCCCAGAAAGTTCTAAGCCTTCCTTTTTTAGGTGAACTGGATAGATTCTTGACCTCTCTTCCAATTAATGTGGATTCTCACTGCCCAGTGTATTTGGAACATACCACATGCAGCCAAACTAATTCTTCCCTTGCCCCAGGCATAACTCCCTGGAGACCTTACACACACACACACACACACACACACACACACACACACACACACACACACACACACACAGGAATTCCACCCACTCCCAATACGGATGGACAATGAAGCAAAGGCCACACAGCTGGAATAGGCAAGGGAAGATTTGCTGGGGTGAAGAGACAGGAAGCAGGAAGGTCTGGGAGCTCATTCAGGGAATTTAATTCTTCACTTGGCCTCTTTGTACTTGGAGAGAGTGTGTGGTCCAGAATGCTGGGAGTGAGAACTGGGGGCAGAAGAGGATGGAAAGTTAGGGCTGGGAGCAGGGAGTGTGGCTTCTCACTTGTACACTGACTCACCTCATCTTCCCCAGGCAAGTCTCTTAATTGCCTAACTAATGGGAATAATGACACCACTTGGATGGGAGTTGAGAGAGGGGGGAAAGAAAGGCATGAGAATTCATTAACCCTGTGTGAGGGGCTTGGAGAGGGCCTCTGAGAGATCATTATTACATCATTTTGCCCCTTTCCCACCTTTCCCCACTAATAGGAGACAGACAAATGCTAAATAACTATGTAATAATACATTACTAGTCAGACAACAATGCCAGCATATGTAATAGCCTGCTACAGCTATGAAACTCCACCAAAGATGTATTTAAAGTGTCACCGCTGCCTAATGTAAAACATGAATTACAGGTTCATTTGGAGGACACGATTTAAAATCTATACAACCGTACCTTGGCATTTCCCACTGGGTTTTAGCTTTAGTTGTCTTTTTTTCTGAACATTAGGAAAAAAAAATCCCCAAGTAATTTCAACCCAGAGATACTAACTTCAAGGAACAGTTTTCTTCTATTCTCTTCCTTTCTGTTTTCTTTGGTGGCAACGGCTCCAAACCTACTATCTTTTTGACATGTTGTCTTTCCCTCGGAGTGCTTCACAGGAACCCCAGAATGTAGATTACACCTTTTGGAGATGTAGCCTGGCCACATAAGGAGACAAGTAGTTGAAATTTGTGTCAAATTGCTTGTTTAAATGACTTGAGCCAACTTCTTAGAGCCAGGACGGCAGGGGCTGGGGATTTTCAAAGTTGGCAGGGGCCAAAATGACAAGGCTCAGCAGTCACCTGGTGAGCTGCCAACACTGACTGGAGGCTTCAAAAAAATAGACTTTCTCAAAGGACACAAATTAAAAGTCATGTTTCAACATCTATTAAAAGGAAATTATAGGCTTACATCGCCTAGAAAACCCACTTTTGCTTTCGTTAGGTTTAAAATACTGCATCATGCCAATGGAGAACCCGTTGCTAAGAAAACCTTGGGCAGGGCTATCCTGAGTAGAGATATTTATACGGGGGCATTTCCAGAGGCAGAGTTCTCATGCGAGAATTTTCTCTGCAAAGGTAGAGGATTTCTGTATTTGAAAGACAGGATATGATTTGGAGCAGGATCACGATCTCAAATAGTGATTTCCCTTAACCCTCTGCAGACTGTCCTCAGGACTCCTCTCTTAGTGGAGAACAGCTATCAGCCTACGAGTCAGAGGGAGCTGGCATACTCTCAGTATATATGCACATCTGTGTTTTTATGCCTATTCATGTATTTATCAATTTATTTTGAGTTGTCAGCTCCTTGAAAACCCAGGAAACTGCATCCAAAATTACAAATCTTCAGTTCAGTGTCCTCTATCCAGCTAAGAGACATGTTTGTTTGCCTTCAGCCATGGTAACACTGACCCGAAGCCTCTGAAGAACACTTCTTACCCACTCCAGTTCAATCCTGTCCACAACAGGAATGCTTTACTTTCCTACCTAGTTACCACCACAATTTAAATGCAAGGCCTCTCTGTCTCTGTCTCTGTCTCTCTGTTTCTGTCTCTCTCTGTCTCTCTCTGTCTCTCTCTGTCTCTCTCTCTCTCTCTCTCTCTCTCTCTCTCTCTCGTGTGTGTGTGTGTGTGTGTGTGTGTGTGTGTGTGTGTGTGTGTGTGTGTGTGTGTGTTCTATGCCTCTGGTATCAGTTCTCCCTATCCACCTTGTCTGAGACAGGCTCTTTTGATGTTCAGCAATATACAGGCTAGCTGCCCTGAGAGTTTGTGAGAATTCTCTTTTCACAGCCTCTCATTTCACCATAGAAGGCCTATGACCGTAGACGGGCACTATTGTGTCTGGCTTTACATGTGTTCTGGGAATCCAAATCTAGATCCTTATGCTTTCACAGCAAGCACTTCACCTACCAAGCCATCTCCCTGGCCCAGTAACTGTGTTTGATTGACACACAATAATTGCACAAAGTTATGGATATATTGTGATGTTTCAATACACTGTGTGATGTTCAAATCCCGGTAGTTAGCATACCTGCCACCAGAAACATAGAACTTCTCTGGGATGAAACATTCAAGAGAACATCCTGTAGTGGGAAATGTTCTTTATTATTGACGATAATTACTCTACTGTGCAGCAGAACCCCAGAGCTTGGTCTTCCTGTGTAACTGTCTGTGCCCACTGGCCAAATTCTCCCTATCTCCCACCTGTACAGCTTCTTGTAACCATTATTGTATCTTCCACTCCTACAAAAATAGCTGGGTTGTTTGTGGTTTGTTTTAGAGAACCTAAACCTTTAAATTTTACCAGGAAATGGAATAAAACTTGTCACAGCCAGAACCAGCCTGAGTGTATTGTTCCTTCCATTGTAATTATCAGATAATTCCACTGACCATCCATTCCTTATCCAGTCGGCTTTTCTAACCTGGACCCTCCTTGCTCTCTCATTGATGCATATCAACAAATACAAATTAAAGCACTGTATTTGTTTGTGACAAATGGCCCTGGGGTGTTCTATGCAGCCCCACCTGTAACCTCTGGTTTGTGGTTTGCAGTCACTGTGGACACTGGGGACTTTGGCTGCAAACCCACCCCACAGGTGCAGAGTTCCTGGGATTGAAATCTGCAGGTCCTGATGCCTGTTTCTCCTTCCTCTCTTTCAGGTCCTCCGAACCACCACAGCCAGTCAACTCTGAGGCCCCCTTTGCCACCTCCTCACAACCACACGTTGTCCCATCACCACTCGTCTGCCAACTCCCTCAACAGGAACTCACTGACCAATCGGCGGAGCCAAATCCACGCCCCAGCTCCAGCACCCAATGACCTGGCCACCACACCAGAGTCCGTTCAGCTTCAGGACAGCTGGGTGCTAAACAGTAACGTGCCACTAGAGACCCGGTAAGTTTCTGTCGCCTACTCTAAGTCACTTGAGTCACATGGCTCTGGGTGGCTCTGAGTTCTGGTTGGAGAGACATTGCCAGCATAAGGAGACAAGTTTAATGCCTCCTTGTCCCTTGGTAATTTGACCCTGGACAGTAGGTCGATCAGTATTTCTTTGTTCACATGTGTCTCCTTTTAATGCTTGTTTACTTTCTTAGGCAGCTCTTGTGTACCCAACTAATAGAATTAGCATAACATATTTTTACTCAAAGGCTCATGGGAAACATGCTTATAAGGGTATATTGACTGAATGCTGCTGATAAATTATGCATTTGGCCTTTCTTGAAGTAATAAATGAAGACTCATTTGAAATTAAGTGTTTGGGGAGACCTTGAAAACAATCCCCGATTCCAGACTGACAGAAGTCTAATTTTAATTTATATTTCATCCAACCCGCTGGCCCACTTTACTCCCTCCTGTACACACTAACAGCTTGATGGCTCTGGGGCAAACAGGGATGTAGAAAAAAAAAAACAAACAACAAAACGGGGAGGTAGGTACTTGTGTTGGGAAGGAAGAATCTGAAAATAATCCCTATGTCTGACTTTGTTTTGTTTGTCTGTTCTTTAGTCCTTTACCCACTTTCACTTCTGGTCTTCTAAAAACCATGTATTCCTCAGTAGGCTTAAGGAAGACCTTAGAGACATGGTATGGTAGATGAGACAATTGACAGTGAAGGCCATGAGCAGATTGGTCTGATACCCAGAGTCTTGTGGCTCCATCCCCATACACCTTCTGTTTGTATGCTCCACTTGTTTGCTTAGCTGAAAGAGCCACAGAGGCAGCCATTTGTATGGACCCCTCAGAACATTCTCAAGTCACTTTCAAACTTCAATAATTTAGGTTTGAAGAAGAGAAATAATCTGCAGTGTTTCTGGTAATGGCTGGTGGATTTTTCCACACACAGCTGGAAGCAATTTAGAAAGCTGTAACCTGTGGAGTTGTTGCTCGCCTCTGACACCTTTCAAGTTGAAAAAGTAAGCTCTTGAGCTTGAGTAGATGGTACACCCTTGCTGCTGTGCTCACACTCGACTTTCATTTTCTGACAATTATCCTTGTTTTCATCTATGTCTTCAACCTTACTCTCTGAAGCTTAAAAGATGTCAAGTCAGTAAAAATGATATCTATGGATTATACAGAATAGATAACTATTAACAACTGTACTAATGCAACAACCCTGATAGTAATCCTAATAGCCATGGCAGAAGCTACAGGTCATCCAAGCTAGATGAGATTTTCTGTTTCTCCCCTTGTGTTTATGAGCCACCCTGGAGTTTGTCATCAGCCTCTTTTAGTCAGTAGATGATTGATTATATGTGAAACATAGTTTCTGGGTAGAAAGAGATAAAAGAGAAAAGGGGAGGAGGATATGTGGCTGCCTCCCTGCCATTGGTATTAAGCTTATATTGTGCATTTCGTGTGTACACTTGTATATATTTTCTATGTGCATTAATACATTCAAACATCTCAGTCGAGTCAGAAAGCAATCCAACAAGGTCTAAAGGGATGATTATTATTTCTTCTTCAAAGATGAGGGGTCCAGATGTAAAGGAACATTCCTGCAATACATCTGTGATTTCACAGAGATGATAAATTATGAGGGAACCTGGGTACAGCCCTCATGATCCCCATAAGAAGGGAGGGAGATGTCTATTTGGGTGTGCAGCCATAAGCCTGGCTCTTTTGCACTAGATCGTCCAATTCACAGGGGCAGATCCATCAGTCTGCTACTTGAAAGTAGTCTCCCCTCGGTCATTAGAACATATATAAAGGTATGCATTGCTATACACAGTTATACATGCATGCAAAATGTCCATACATGTAAAATAAGAATATTGGAAAGGACACATATAAATATGCAACCTAGCTGCTGATGTAATCGGTTGGTTTCCCAGGAGACTTGTCAAGAACCACTTATAAGAAAACGTCCCTTTTGTAAGTACATGGTTGAAAAGACCCACAAGAGCAATGGGTCACTCGCTGATGTCTTAAGGCACACTCTCTCAACACCTGCTCTGTGCTCTCTAGAGTGCTTCTGCAGAGCCCTTGCACAAGTAGCATTTCTCGAAGGACCTTGAGACATCAGTGATGTCCTTGGGAAAGGCAAGGAAAAGATGAACTCTGAACATAGACAGAATCTCCAAAACCTTGAAGTCTATCTCAAAGTATAGACAAGTGAGAGCAGCTCCTGGATGTTCATTACTCAGTATGTTCAAGATCCAAGGATTAGAGACTGGGAATGTCTAGTCCAGGACGGGGGAGACTCCCAGAAATCAAGCCTTCATGGGTGTGAGCACAAAGAACTTGGATGTACAGGGGAGATGCCCATGAAAACTTTAGCATGAATCCACAGCACGTTTGGAACCTATGATCTTCTGATATGGGAGTGCAACTCTGGACTGAAGACTAACTTTACTTGTGCCAGGCTCTGAGTTCAGTCCTTAGTACTGAAATAAACAAACAAGGGCTGGGGAGATGGGTCAGTTGGTACAGTGCTTACTGCACAAGCATGAGGGCCTGAGTTTGAATCTCCCATGTTCCTGTAAAAAGCCAAGCACTGTTACACACATATCTACAACCCCCGTGCTGGGGGTGAGATGTGGGATGAGACAGGAAGACCCTTGAAACTCATTGAGCAGCCAGCATAGTTGACAATGAATTCCAGGTCTGAAAAGCTAAGGTGGAGAGCAGCTAAAGAAAATACCCAACATCAACATCTGGCCTCTACTCACAACTGCATGCACACCCATAAATGTGCATGTGTATGAGTACACACACACACACACACACACACACACAGGTACACAACAAATAAAATTAAACAAATAACATGAATCTGTATAGCATAATTTCTACAGAACTATGGTTTCACTAGCCCAACCTTAGAAAAGGAAAACAGAAGAGAAAGGAGATTTTGAAAAGAAGCCATCCTATTATTCCTTTTAAAACAATGTCGATTTTCTCTCTTGTTATCAAATAGGTTCTGAGTTCCCAAGAGCAATGTTAGATACTGAGTAGATCATGAATAAATTGTACACACTCCTCTTTCAGGTTGCACATAACCCAAAGGAAGGGTTAAAGAAATAAGCAGAAAGCACACTACATATAATAATAGGCAATGGAAGAATGAAAGTCACAGTGATTGTCACAAAAAAAGTTTCACAGCTTAAAAGCCACTAGATTTGCCTTTTCAAAGGTAAGTCAAGGTCTAACAAGTAGAAAATCAGAGAAAAATCCAAGCCCTATTGTGTATTATTTATTCCCATGACCACCATTTTTTATATTATTGTTAACAACTGGGAACTAAACAAACTCATTCATTCAAGTGCTAAAGCAGTGAAATTTCAGAAGCATCATTTTCTTACCCATGGGTCTATGATAGCAGGTGTGGGAATCCTTTGTAAGGATATGATGCCACACAAGGATCACCACGCCTCTTTAATACTAAATAAGACTCAGTTAATCATGTCCTAGATAAAGAACCATTGAAGGCAAGATATTCTGGAGGCTCATTGTGAGGTAGTCTCTAATTGAGGACATGAAATGGAAATTTACCAACAGCTTCATGACCTCCCCCTCATTCATTCCAGCTTCTGGGAGTGATGGATGAGCTCCATACTTGGGAGGTAATGAACAGGCATCCTGCCACCCCCAGAGATGTTCAGCCAAATCCCAGTGTTTCTTTTAAACCAGTGGGGACAGGTCCTTGCCTCTCAGCAGTCTATGTTGTTGTCCCTACCAGACTTAAAGAGGCCTGTGAAGTTTTCCTTGAACCTTATGATATTTTTTTTAGTTTGTCTTACAACATATAGAATTGGAAGTGCTAGTTACACAGCATAGAAATATAAGACATGGAAAACAGAACCAGGGCTATGGAGGAGGGTCAGTAGTAAAGGGCTTGCCATACAAGGCTAATGACCTGAGTTCATGTAAGAGGCACACCTGGTAGTGTGTGTTTCTAATTCTGCCACTGGAGAAACTCAGAGATAGACAGATCCCTGGAGCTCAATGGCCAACTGGTCTCGCCATATTCATGAACTCCAGGTTCAGTGAAGTACTCTATTTCAAAAAAATAAGGTAGAGATTGAAAGAGACACCCAACATCAGCTATTAGATTACACACACACACACATACACACACACACACACACACACACACACACACACACACACACACACACACACCAATAAAAGCAAAGAGAGCTGTCCAGATGAGGCACTGAACACATAAAAATCATGTAAAGAGAGCTCCGTTAGCACCGTTAGAGAACAGCATGTAAATTGTCACTATTGAAGGCAGTTTACATATAAGCTATAATAGGCAAGCATTCTACCAACTGCATCATACCCCCAATTGCCATGAGCCTGAATATAGCCCACAAAATCTAGGCACGTGACAGAGGACCTCAGTTCAAGCAGCCTGTACAATAAATTACCATACTCCATCTTCCTCCAATATAGAATCAAGTCCCCATGTGCTTCCTGCCTGCCATCTCCTTTCACCTGTCTATTCCTTCTCTGCAGAGAGGGCCAAGGTCAGGAATCTTCCCACTCGGCAGCTTCTTGGGAAGTGTCAGAAGTTAGCTTCTCTTGTCTAAAACAGTAGCAGTATCTCAGTGACAGAATCCAACTTCCCCTCTGTTTTGCTGAGACAGGCTTCTCCAAATCTGTCTTCATAGCAGGTGACTGAGGAGAATCCCTAAGCAGGGCAAAGCTTCCCAGATTCAGAAACTCTGGGAACCCTGATTTTAATCATCCACATCATCAAGTTATAAACAAATTTGCAAAATTGCACATTGCTTTTCAAGATGGCCATCCTTTCTAGAAATGTCTCTGAGAATGGCTAGTATGTGTCAGCCACTCAGAGTTCAAACACACACACTAAGCAAGCCTTGCCCTTACAAAAATGCTAGACAGGGAACAGGATGAAACATTGAACCAACAAATGAATAAACAAATGTCTCTCTCATAGTGAAAGTGGCAAGTGCCATGAGAGGTATAGAGAAATCAGACCCATGACAAATGGGTATCAATAAAGCTTAAAAGAATTCCAGGGCTAGGGAGATTGACTTAGTGGTTAAAATCATTACCCATGCAAGGCATACCACCTGATCCCCAGAACCTACCAATAAGCTAGACATAGTCACAAACATCTGTAATCCCAGGATGCCTATGGGAAATGGGAGGTGGAGGCAAGATAATCTCCAGATGCTTATGAGCCAACTAACCAATTTTACACAGTGGTGAAGGAAGCCATGTCTCAAAACAAGGTAGAGTGTGGTGATATCATGTTTATACTCTAATAAATTAAGTTTGCCTGAAGATCAGAGAAGCAGAGCTAGCCACTAGCTAACCATAGAGGTCCTAAGGTCTGTACAGGTAGACAGGAAGTGAGATGGCTGGGCAGAGATATGAATGTAGGTGGGAGGAGACAGGAGCTCTCTCTCTCTTTTCAGTCTGAGAATTTCATAGCGGTAAGAGCTCTAGTGGCTGGCTGATCTGCTTCTCTGATCTTTCAGCTTTCACCCTGTAGTATCTGACTCTGAGCTTTTATTATTAAGAGCTATTAAAGCTGTTACAGTAGAGAGATGAGGAAAGACTCTTGAAGGTTATCCTCTGGCCTACACACACACACACACACAGAGAGAGAGAGAGAGAGAGAGAGAGAGAGAGACAGAGACAGAGACAGAGACAGAGAGACAGACAGAGAGAAGAGGGGGAGATGGGAAGACAAGAGGAGAGAAGAAAGAGACTTGGGTGGGGGGGAGTTGGCAGAGAGCACTATAATGTCAGGAAAAGAAAACAGGTTAGAAAAGTAGGCAGGAACATGATGAACAGGGCTTTGAACTGATAAATATTTGGGACATTTACCCAAAGCAAAATGAAAAGCCACCAGGGCAATTTAAGCAAGAGAATAGAATCAAAAGATGCGCTCCTAGACTACAGGTTCATTTGGAAGGAATTGGCCATTGTTAAGTGGTAAACCAGTGGCTTTTCTTAGGGACCCCACAATGAATGTTGTAGGTGGGAGGAGGATTTCCCAGGTGGAATAGGTGATGAGAGCTTGCTCATGTGCAGAACTGAGGGCTAGAAGTCAATGGTCTGACTCAGGAAGTCTGTGCTTCATGACTGTCATTTACT
The DNA here is from genome assembly GCF_003668045.3 of Cricetulus griseus. Lineage (NCBI taxonomy): Eukaryota > Metazoa > Chordata > Mammalia > Rodentia > Cricetidae > Cricetulus > Cricetulus griseus. The sequence goes on along the minus strand of NC_048600.1, from coordinate 51,333,090 downwards.
CAATACGGAATACATGTTGTGGCCAAATGCAGAAGTTCATGAAATCAAGAGAATTAGGTACAGATATTAATACTACTGGTCAACCACTTGGAACTTTCAGTAACAGAAAATCTTATAGGCATGAATTTTTGGTGTATTCATAGATTGTGGTAATTGTCCTTTTCCCCTCATTTAAAAAACTGTGGAAATTATATTTAATTTATTCTACAGTAACATTTAGGTCTTGAATAACAACTTTTCTTTTTCAGATATCATTTGCTTGTCACTTAGCTTTACACACTTGCCATTTAATCCCCTAAGCCCATCATAATGGATATGTTACTATAACTATTTGAAAGTAAGGGAGCATTGGAGTGAGTGGGGCAGAAGGATCACAAGTCTGCAGCCATTCTGGATTACATAGAGACATTGTTGGAGTGAATGAATGGATGATAATTGAATTAAGGAGAACTGAAACTCAGGATATTAAGTTATACATCACCCAACAGCAAATGGCAAAGCTGGAGTTTGAACTTGTATCCACTTGACTCCCAAATGGCATGTCTTTAACTGCCATGATGTTTGGAACTAGGCATGGCAGGGGATGAAATATATTTACTTATCCTGATAGAAAAGAGAAAATTAATTTACCTTATCCATGGAGATGGTGAAATTGATGCATTATGAGTGACATAAGATGAAAAACAATCTACGGATAGTATTGGACATAGACTGAGTGGTTGACAAAATCATGAGCTGGGTGTGACATAAGACACTCTTTGCAGTATCAAGGGGTATTAGGTTTCTCTGTCTCCCAGAGGAGCTGATCTGCAACACATTCTGTGCCCTCACAGCTCTCCTCCCCATTGCAGCTGCAGCCCAGCTTCCTCTGACACCCAGGCCCAAGACAACTTTGAATTCCTACTTTACTTTTATCTGGTACCTTCTGTTTGTGACTCCAGGAACTAAGATAGGTCACTAATCCCTTTTTTTCTTTGGGACTGAAGGGTCTGCCTCTCCTTTCAGGGCCCCATATAGCTGCCTATGACTGGATGATATTGCATCTCCTCTAATAAAACTCTCCTGAAGGGTAATTTGTCTTGGTTCCCTTTCTACCAAACCACCTAAAATACATTTATGATTTTGTCAACACCAGGAATTAATGGCAACTTGGAATGGTGAACTTGAGGCCTCCCTGCATGTTGATGGAAGCCTCATAGGCTGCAGGAAAGCCCAATTCTGGGACAGCTTTAAGCTCTGTGTGTTAGCTTCACAATTTTTAATGTTTTTAATTCAAAGGAGAACTTTATCATATGGGTAGGAAACAGCCACATGGCTACAGATACCATGGCTATCCACTTGGTCAGCCTGGGAGCATCACTGCTATCCGTTAAGCAGGAAGCCAGAGTGGGGGGCTCTGATGGACACCAGCACACACTGAGCTTGATAAACAGCATTCAAGGAGTCTAATTCTAGGACCAGAAAAATCACATACTTTTTTGTCTTCAAGACAAATTCATCCTGGCCTAATTTGGGGTGTTTTGTTAGTAGTGCAGATTTGGGGACTGAGATGCAAGACCTTTTACTAAATAAGGTTTTCACAGAGAAGCAGAAAGACTGTTGAAGCATCCCTACCACACTGAGTCCAAAGGCTATTTCAAACTCGATCTCAGATGGATTTTTCTACCAAAGGATTAATTTTCTGACAGCATCACTGACAAGCTTGATCTTAGGAATATTAAGCCAAGGTAACCTGTTTGCTTTTTTTTTCCTCCTTTTTTTCCCCCTAATGTTTTCAAGTAAGGTTTAAAAGTAGAATTCATTCCGAGTGAACCAAATGCATTGGAGCGCTTTTCAAATCAATAGGTGGCTTGATTCTCCATATTGCTAAACATTACGCCCCTCTAAATTCTCATCAGAGGCAACATGGAAATTAATGAGACCTTTAGGTTAGCCTTTCAAGCTCGGCCTTATTTTATAGCTTTACCTTGCCTTTTTGACACCATGATCCCGCCTGGCCACCAGCAGCATTTCATGTGGCAGTGCACTTTAATTTTGCTGTTTTGTTAGTCTTCCTTGGAAACTGGCAGCTTATTAATCTCAATAACAGAGCTGCTCAATAGGCAAGCTTACCAGGGAGAAGCCAGGCTATGTCTTTCTTGTTCACCCTACCTTCATCGGATAGAAGCAAAGGGGCTGGTTCTTGGATAAGAGGGGTAGGAGGGGCGGGTGGAGGGAAAGCCAGTTTGGGAGGGGGGCATCTCATAGCCCACATCTCCTTCTGACAATAGGCAGGAAAATAAAGAGCCCCTCATCTAATCCACTGCTCTGCAATTTATGGCTTGTGGTGTTAAACACACTCAGACCCATTAATAAGAAAATAAATAAGGTGTCGTGGCATGCGTGCAAATTACAAGGTGCATTAAGAGAGGCTCAAGCATTACATCTTACTCAAGACCCCTCTAGCCTACTTTTGGCATGGTTTGCAAACTTGGAAGGCAGCAGTATCCAAGCAGAAGCTGTCGGGGTTTTTTTTTAGAATTTGTCCCCTTCTATAAAATTAAAAAGTGCTAAGTTGATTAAACCTTTGAAGACTTGAACTTGCTTGCAAGTCACTGGGGCGAAGCCTACGGGTACAAAGAAATTTTTATAAAAATCCATCCCTCTACAGCTCGTGCCTTGGGGACCCAATTAAGGATGGAGGCCACCTCGTGGTCGTGCCTTGGAAGAGCAAGACTCTGCCCCGAGTCTGTGTAAATGTTGAAGATTCTTGGGTTAAATTCACAGTTGAAAAAAAAAAAAAAAAAAACCCAAATATTTCTCTCTGTGCCCTTTCACCCACTCAGCTAATATCAACTGTCACTCCCTTGGGGCATTTCCTGAAGTCTTCCCCTAGGGTGTTTTATCTGGCTCAGATGAGGAACGGCTTTCAGAAGCATGAGTCTTTTTCTAATTCTGACTCCCTGAAGATGCTTTTTCTTCTCAGAGAAGTCACATGAGGCATGCCTGGTTCTCCAAAGCAGAGGAAATGGGCTCTGCAACTTTTTTTGAGGGTTCCTTTGATTTATTAGCCTTAGCTTCACTTGCCTCTGTGAGTTGGGATCCTGTGTCCTTAGGATTGCAATCCATCACCAGGTACTGGCCCATCACGCCCAACCACAGCATACTCTAGCATGGTATACCAGTGTGTTTAGGAAACTCTCCTCAGGTAGCTTCATTGCCTCCAAGACCACCCATCAAGTTGGAGTTCTTTTCTCAGTCCTCTTTGTAAATTATCCCAGTGCTAAACAACAAAGGTTCACCCTTGAACTTATTAGGTATTTTTAAATCACTTACAGGATCATTCCTAGCTCATAATAACTAATTAGGGGGCAGCAAAACCCTCCCCAGGTTTCTGTCATCAATATTTTAATCATGCATGCATAAATATAATTTATTAAATTACTTGAATGATTATCAGAAATCCTGCTAAATACTAGTAATGACTTTCCCATTTCCCAGCAGCCTAGCAGCCTTTTACTGTATCTGGGCACACAAATTGAGGGCATGGGAGATTCATTTAAACATTGGATTGGACAATAAGGAAAGCCTCTCTGCCTCTAGCCCCACCCTCCCCAACTCAGTAAAATAGAAGGAGAGGTATAAAGGTTCCTATGAAGGAGTGCCATGTGTTCTGGCCACTCTCTTCCTCTTGTGATCGGATCGTCCTCAGTGTTTCCCACAGCAGAATGCTGAAGGCATCAAGTTCAATCCTCCATTTTCCATACCACCTTCCACATAAGGAGAATAGTGAACCTTCTGGAATGCTTCCTGCTCTGGACTTTTGGGGGCTCGTTTTTCAGATCGACTCCTGTCTGAACTGTCTCCTTTGTGCTGAGCATCAGTTTGGGTGCTTTACATCAGTTGTCTGAGACAAAGTTCCACAGGGCAGATGTCCTTGTCTCCTGTCAGCATATCAGGCAAATGAAATGTGAGGTGCAAGGTCTGGGAAAAAGAGACAAGGTCCTTGGCAGACTCGGGCTCAAGTACTTACACTTGGATATTAGCTGTCTGCCTTAGCCTGGCTCTTCTGTGTTTCTGAACATAGTGCTTAGAGGACCCCATTTGCTGGCATTGTTCCAGGACCTGTGAGCTATACAGTCATGGTTTAGGAACCTCATCGAAAAGAGGCTTTTCTTCCTAGACATTTGCTGTGTCTGATTGTTTATGACAAGGTCTCATTCTGTAGGTCTGGTACATGGTTTCCAGAGTGCTGCAATTACAACACTACTACTACCACTAGCTAGTTCTAATTTTCAAGTATACTCTCTTGACAGAGGCCCATGGAACCCAGCCTGGATCACACCTAGCACTACTGACCTATCTATCCACTAGGCTTAGAGAACAGACCATGGTGATGGGCTAGGCAGAATCAGATGCCCACCCAGGGCCTGATTTGGAAAGGATAGCCCTACATAACCCATAGTCAAATGTCAGACCAGTAAGAGAATGTAAAAGAGAAAGTGGCAGACAAAAACTCCAGATCAACCCAAATCAAACTCTGCACTACCAAGCAATCTTCTCTTATAGCCTGAGTGTAATTATTCTCTCCTCTGGGTATAGAGTATAGTGGCCAGGGTAGGAGGTGGAGGAATTTCAGGACACTGAGTTGTCTCACTTGCCTGGGCACAGAAGGAGGTTTGCAACTCAGTCCAATGAAAGAGAAAGAGTAAGTTCCACTGACTGATTCCCTCCCACCCACATCTGATTCATCGCCCTCTCTGGTTCACTTCTCAAACGTCCCTTGACTTTACCTTTGAGTTCACTGTGGCTACTTAATGCATTTTAACTTTTATTAGTCTCCTGATGTCTCTTTTAAACTATCATCGTCTTTCCTGCAAAAGTGCTTGGATTCCACATTTTCTAATTAAAACATGCTCACTTATTGTCTTACTAACCAGTGCTCTTTATGAGGGCTCATGATGAGAAAGTTAACTCAAAACATCTCCATGCACTTCCCACCTCCTCCAAATGGCAGGAGAAATGGTTTTACCTATGGGAAGTTGAATTACTTTGAAGAATTTTTGGTTTTGCTTTTTAATAAAACCATGAATGGAAACCATTTAACTCCATGCTTCACGCTCATGCTATTCTTGGTAATGTGTTTGATCCTGCTTGTGAAAATCTTGAGTAGGATGTTTTGCAGAGGGAAGTCAGCTCCCTAATGGATCATAATAGATGCAACATCAAAATAGTTCTATGTTTAATTAGATAAAAACTCTCATCATAAAATGCAATGTGGTCTAATGTTACCAGTGGTGTTCCTTAGTGCTTACATCTCTGCAAATTAATTCAGAGTTACTGGAAGTGGTAAGGATAAGTGTAGTGGGGGGGCGGGAGATATAACACATACACTCTCCAAAAAATCCAAGGTAATAATGTGTACGGTGGTGACAGGTGGGCAAAAAAAAATAGGAAGGGAGGCCCCAGTCAATATGTGTGTAAGTTACTTGGATCTCTGAATTGTCTTCATCGCTCTCCTTGCATTTAGAAATAAAAACAATACTAAGACAGGGTCTTCCTCTGGCGCATCTTCAAAATCATATGTTGTTCTATTCAGGAGAAAGGGTGAAGTTCTTCATGGAGCTAAAGCCAGCAGACTATTTCAAACCAAAAGGGGAACAGAGACTGAGATTAGCACAAAAGTATGAATGGATATGGAATTAGAGATAGGGGTGCAGATGGAGAAGAGGGTGGGAATGGAGATGGGGATGCAGATGGAGAAAAGGTGGAATGAAGATGAGATGAGATGAAGAAGAGGAGGATGGGGATGGAAGTGGGGTGAAGTTTTGGAAGAACATTAAAATAGAAATGAGGACTGGGATAAGTATAGGAATAGGAATGGAGATGAAAACTGACAAAACAAGAGTGGAGATGAAGATATGGGTATAGATAAGACAGGGATGGGATGAAAATGGTGCTCTTCCCAAACCCCTCACTATTTCCTACATTATGGTGGACTTAGGTTCCTATTTATCACACAGATTTTGTTTATCTCTACTTCCTCTGCAAAAGAAAAGTCAAGAATTTAAAGTTTAAAAAAATGAAAGCATGGTCACAACACAGTTTCAGTTACTTTATTACAAAATGTAGATATTCTTATAGTAAAAAATATTCAATTATTGGAAAGCTAGGATGTGCATAGAAGTAATCTCTGCTTCTCAATTTCTATTTCCAAGAAAATACCACTCAAAGGCTTATTACTTCAAGCTTACAAAGATGTTTATGAATGTCTAAGCATATATTTTAATAGAAATGGAACCATATACATTCCACTTAGCAAGTTTCATTTTAACTTAATGAGATATTGTGGAAATCTTTTCAGGTAATTTCATGTAGACCTACTTCATTCCCTTTTTTAAGGTCTCTGTAATGTCCCATAATGCCATAATTTATTTAACCAATGCCTTCTTGATGGACACTTAGATTGCTTTCAGATTTGTGCTATTACAAACAGAACTGCAATGAAGAGTCTTGTGTATGTACCTTTCTTTGCATACTTATATGATTATGTTCAAAAGTTAAATTCCAGGAACTGAAATTGCTAGATCAAAGGGTATGTATAATATGCATTTTGAAGTTCGGTAGACTGTGCCAAATTGTGCCCATCACAATTCAGATGTTATGCTCTCTCTCGCTAATGACCTACTTCCCCAATACGCTGAAAATAAGAATCCCCAAATATATGGAGTTAGGGTATACAAAGGAGAGAAGGTTTTTTCCCCTGAGGAAATATACCTCCCTTCTCTATGTTTTTGCTTGGGGTTTTTATTGGGGCAAATTGAACCCAGAGCCTCCTACTTGCTAGACAAGCTCTCTCTCCCACTCCCAGCCCATGACACCCCTCCTTATTTTCCATGCAAAGCATTTGAACAGGCATCATTGAGGCAAGGTCTGACTTTCGCTCTTCCCTTAGTGCTAACCTTTTACTAGCATCTGTGCCACAGTATAGCCCTTTGCTGCCTCCTGTTTTCTCACTTATAATTGGATGGTGTTTTAAATTTGCCCCCTCTCCTCATCTGCCGTGCCTTTAGCTACCTAATGGGGCTATGATAAGAATGTCTAAGAGAGCTGACCTAGTCAAGTTTCAGAAAGCCTGGGAGAAATTCCTGATACAGCAGTGTGGCTGTTTGAGGCATCACAGGAGAGTGTGTGATCAAGGACTTGACAATTCAGTAAAAAGGATGCCTCTTATGTGGGATAGGTATGTGAGGGCTCAGTGTGTAAGACATCTTGGGCCAAATTTACATAGTTATTTTATCTAAAACTCTGATTTTATGCTAAGTGGGTACTTTTTTTTTAAATTTCCCATCCAACATTGGTAATCTTATTACCAGAGCTGTACATAAGACGTTGGCTTAATTCTGCCAACATTTTGGAGGTCCTGTGAGTGACAGGGTGGCAGACAAAAAACACGTGCCCTTTCTCACTGTGAATTAGAGCTAGTGTGGAAAGCCAAGGGGGAAAAAAGATAATTCATACTGAAATGGATGTCATATCAAAAGGCTCTGTGGGATGGTGGGTGGTGAAGGCACACTTGGGGAAACCTGGCTAGAGAGAATAGTGTCTGGCTTTCACTTTGATTGGAGAGTGGGAGTCTTCCCACCTAAAGAGCATCTCAGGCACAAAACATTTGGATAGGATGGAGCAAGTCTTAGGAGACCACCCTACAGAGACTTCAAGGCCACATTGAGGCTCAACCACACTCTGTGGAGAGAGGAAACTGTGTGTGGCAGTCAGAGTCCCTAGGAGGAGAAAGTTGAATTGACACCTAGAAGGAAGGAAGCAATAGAGATGTGGCCGCTACCCAGGAATCCCATATCTGACAACGGCAGATAGGAGGAAGGAAAGGAAAAGAGGGAGGAAAATGAAGAATTTAACAAGGACAAAAAAAAACGGAAGCTATGTTTGAAGTAGACAGTGTGTGGGATTCATGAGTAATTATCTCCACAACAGCAATGGCTAACAATTATTTTGAGGGCCTACTCAATGTCAAGCACATGCTAAGCCCCCTTTAATCCCCTCAATATCTCTAAATATTTGCATTGGAGCAAACTAAGACATAACAATGCCAAAGGCTGCACAGGTTATAGACAGGCTCTGAGCACTGTATATTACCAACAGTTGACCATTAGCCACTGCCGTCCCCAGCTTCCCCTAGTCAGCAGGTGTGGTGCTGTCCAAGTCTGCTGCAGCACTGATCTTGCTCCCCTTTCCCAGGTCTTCGCCTTGCTGCCATAAAACTCAGACATTGTAGACATCGCTTTTCACATAACTGCTTTACCCTCTTGTCTAGTAAAACCTCAGAGGTAGAAAGAACCCCAGTTCAAGTGCAAATCTTTGAGGTGTCAGAGGAGACAGCTTCTCCCCCACCCCCACCTGCCAGAGTTGCCTTTAAGTTTTACTTAATTCTACCACTTGCAAAGAAAATGCCTGCAGGCAGGCACCTGCCTCATAGTCTAACACCCCACCTTCCTGTCAGGTGGCTTTCAATTCACCATGCCTCAGCATGTCCACCCGAATCTTCGTCAAGATTTCCAAGATGGCACTGACAAGATTTTCAGGTACTTAAGGCAAACATGCATGACAATTTTCCTTGACACTTGAATTTTTAAGAAGCCTCATCCCAGAGTCTAGGAAACATAGCTTTAAAGAAGCCAGCTATCTTTCGAAGGAGCCATATTTTCACAGCTTCTTCCTTGTTGCTTGTCTTGTGGCAGAGGTGCTGCAGGGGCCACCTGAAAGTGTGCTAGGCCCCATGGCTACATTTATGTGTTGATGCTAAGTGACGGTTGCCTTATGTAATGGCACTTTTTTTTTCTTGACGACTGAAATGTATGGATCTGTTCGGTGCATTGTCAGTGAGTATGTGGCTGGCCTACAAACACACTTAAATGGCACACTTCTACCCAGCACTAATTTCTGAGTGTCTAACAGATATATGTAGGCAGGCAGATGTGTCACAGGGGTTGCTGTAAAACTTAATTAATATCCCTGAAGAGCTCTTATATCATTTCATGAAGAGCGCTACTTAAGAAGAAAATATTATACCTATGGATGCTGCACATATAACGAAATGTGGGTAAATATGTGGATGGGTTTTCTTATATTTTCTGATGGATGCCTCGAAGGATCTGATGTAAATTCTAATGGAAAAACAAATTGTATTAAAGATAATCATTTTTATGTTAGAGTTTAAAAAATAAAAAGTAACATTGCCCTAACTGGAACACTAGAACACTGTGCACTTAGGCACGGAGAAGCAAATCTTTAATTCATAAAAATGAGAATCAGCTTTTGCTTTTCCTTTCATTGTCTTTCACTTCTGCCAGTCCCATATCTAGGACTGCTTTCATGCCTTAAAAATTACTGGCAGTTGGGGACTGGTGAAATAGTTCAGTCTAGAAAGGAATTTCCCCACGAGCATACAAACACGAGGAACTGAGCTTCATCCCTAGCACCCATGTAAAAAGCTGTGGTACCCTGCACTTAGCATCCCAACTCCAGCTTTCTCTTTCTCACTCCCTGGAGTTGGGATGCTAAGTGGGCAGCCATCCTAGCCTAATCCAGGAACCCCAGGTCCCAGTGAGAGACCCTATCTTATAAAAATAAGGTGGATGACTCCTGAGGATCCATACCTGAAGCTGATGTCTGGACTGCACATGGGTATGAACACACATGTACCTGTGCATAAGCACACATGTATGAGTACACACACACACACACACACACACACACACACACACACACACACACACTGAAGTTAATTGTCCTAGTCCATTTGTAATACTGTAATAGTCAAAACTTGCTAACTTACAATGAATGAAAATGTGGGGGCTTATGGTTCTGGAGGCTGGGAATTCAAGAATGAGGGGCCAGCATTTGGCACAAAGCTTCTTTGCTGCATGTTTCCATGCTTGTAGTGCAGAAAGGAGACAGAGAGAGAGAGAGAGAGAGAGAGAGAGAGAGAGAGAGAGAGAGAGAGAGAGAAATGCAGCTCAGGACTCACTGGCTTTGAGCAATCCACTTCCAAGATAAGAAACAAGTCTTGCAATGATTGATCTGTCCGTGGAGGTGGAGTCTTCTCAGCCCACTCATCTCTCAAGGGACTCCCAATTAATACTGAAACAGTGCCAGCAAGTTCTGTATCAGTTGGAAGAGGAGCAAGCATTCAAACCATGGCAGCAGCTAAACAATAATTCAGATAAATCAATTCTGTTTCTTTTTTTCAGCCCTGAAGGAATCTTGAAAAATACTCAGCCTATAATGTTTAACTGTTATAGCTAAATATTCTTTCCTCTTTTCTTCTCTCCTTCCATCATTATCTCCTCTCTTCCCTTCCTTTCTCCCTCCAACCCTTTTTCTACTCCCCCAGAAAACAGGTCTTGAGTACCTATAAAAATCTAGAAAACGATCATTCTTGATTTCTTGTGGTTTTTTTGTTTTGTTTGGTGGGAGCCTTGTTTGTTTTGCTACTGTCAATTTGTTTTTCCATTTCTTCCTGATTCCTGATTCCAGTGTATATTTTAGGAAGAGGGAAAGTCTTAATTCTCAAATAAAGAATATCATTTATTTAGTTTTAAATTGAAAAAAAAGGTACATGGTCAAGCCAAGCATGGTGTCATACTCCTTTAACCCCAGTACTCTGTTGGCAGAGGAAGATGGACCTCTGAATTCAAGGCCAGCTGGATCTAGATAGGAAGTCATATGCTAATCAGGGCTAAACAATGAGATCCCAACTCAAGAAAAAAGAATACTCTTGTGGTCAAATAATCAGAGTAATAATTATTATAGAGTACTGGGAAAATCTGGTTATTTAAATAGTAAAGACTTGTAAAGATTTAGAGTACTTTCCTTAATTCTATAGGCTCCAGTCTTTCTCAAATACCAAGAAACATTCACTAAAAGTTAGTAACATACAGAGACAGGAACTTTCACTAAAAGCTAGTAACATACACAGATAGTCATTGAACAAAATACAACCAATAAGTTGTGATTTTTAGATTCTCTTTGGTCTCATAACAGAAGATTGAAGCTCAGATTTTCCACAAGTTCTGACTTGGAAAGGACTCAGTAATTTCACTATCTGAAATCAGACATAATTGCTGTGTCACCATAAACTTTTAAAAATCTAAGTATACCCACATAGATTTTCATCAGGTTGGGCAGTCTGGTTAATAACCATTGTCTATGCTGTAGTTCTCTGAGTATGGGCTAGTAATAAAACCCTTACAGAAATACCATAAATAGGTAGCTCTGCTAACTAAGTTCTCCTAGGCTCTTAGTCCAGTCTGTCTTCTGATATGATATGAAAGATGGCTGAATTGTGCTGAAACATTTTGTAAAGTATGATGTGACTTTGCTCTCCTTGCTCCTGCTACAACCTGACTAGGTGGTGATGCTTATTTTGTAATTCATTAAGTTTTGAAGGCAAGTTCGGGACACATGTAGGACTCAAGGAGACTGGGACAATATCTACTGCCAACTACAATCTGCCCTTACTGAGGAGTTCAATGTTGATTGTCATTTCCTATATTTAGAAACTAGCTAGAAGTTCCCTCTAAGAGCTAAATGCATAATGACCATTCAACTCAGCAAGTCCTCTCTGAAGATGATCCCCAGAAGAACTGAAAGCAGGCACACAAGACAATATTTATACCAATGCCCATGGCAGCTTTACACACAATAGCATAAGGTAGAAAAAAAACAGATGTCTATCAGTGGATGAATGAATGATACAAAAGTGATTGCTATATTGCTATACACAAAGGAATAGTCTTTGGCCCCCAAAACAATGTAATACTTACTGTTACATGCTATATGAGGGGATGGTGGGTGCACTTAAAAACACTAGGCCAGGAACAATAAGACAGACACTAAAGGTCACGATGTGTAAATTTATTTATCAAGAATAGGAGAAGCCCTACAGACAGAAGCCAAACCTGTGTCAACCATTTGGGCTGTAGGCGAATATAGGAATAGGCGCTTGTTTCTTAGTGGACTTAGGGGCCTAGGGGTGGGCAAGTAATGAAATTTCTTCAGTACTAAACAGAATTGGCCCTAAACAGTAGCTAGTCCCTAAGAACTCCTTGGGGCAGAGGGGATGAGAAGGTGTGACATCAACGAGGACACCAGGAGTCAGGTAAAAGGCTATAGAAGACTGGTTTATTTAGCAATGGGGAGCACCTGATAGACCCTCCCAGCACCCAGGCATTCTTATCCATTGGCATTGTGTGGTCACCCCTCATTGGCTAGGCATGATCAGGACTGCTGACAGTGCTAGGCAGATTCCAGCTTAGCTTATCTCTCGGCCTTGCAGGCCTTAACTTCCTACAGGCCATCATTCAACATTGTGACTATATAGTTGCCATTCAGGTGTACATGTAACAGTGCCATGGTTAATTTTATACTATGTTAATTTTATCTCAATTCTAAAACTTTAAAATTATAAAGGAAAACAGTTGGAGGACTACCATGGACTCTCTAGGTACTAAAGATCTACTCAGAGGAAAGACAGCTGACAATACAGATAGAAAATGAATCCTTTGTTTTGGGTTTTTCTTTCTCTTTCCTTCCTTCTTTCCTTCCTTCCTTCCTTCCTTCCTTCCTTCCTTCCTTACTTCCTTCCTCCCTCCCTCCCTCCCTTCCTTTTCCTTTTGTTGACAATAGATTTTTTTCATAGAATATATTCTGATTACAGTTTTTCCTCCCCCTACTCCCTTCTGTCCATCCCCACCTCCCCTTCCATCCAGATCCACACCCTTTCTGTCTCTCCTTAGAAAACAAACAGGCATCTAAGGGATAATAATAAAATAAGATAAAACAAAAACAATCAGAATACAGTAAGATTTTTTTTTAAAGGACACAACAACCAAACAAGCGGGGAAGTGCTAAAGAAATGCATATAAACACAGAGACACACATATTCACACACAGAAATCCCATTTAAAAAAAACACAAGATTATAAGACAAAGAACCACTAAAGATGAAGTTTGAGTTCAGCTCATTTTCTGTTGGCCATCTACTGCTGGGCATGGGGCCTAGCCTGAAGAGTAGTTGGTTTCCCTGGTAAGACTTCCTTGAAGAAAGCCAATTTTTCATCTGCAGGTGGCTGTCAGTTGGAGATAGTTTCTGTGTTAGGAATGGGGACACATGTCAACTTCTTTCAGCTCTAGGACCCCATGAGGTTTAGACCCATGCAGGTCCTGTGCACACTGTCTCAGTCTCTGTGAGTTCACATGAGCTCTACTCACATTGATTTAAAGGGCCTTGTTTCTTTGGTGTCCTCTATTCTCTCTGGCTCTTATATTCTTTCCACCTCCTCTTCTACAGGATTCCCTGAGTCCTGAGGAGAGGGATTTGATGGAGGCATCCCTTTAGGACATAGTGTTCCAAGGTCTCTCGCTGTCTGCCTATTATCTGGTTGTGGGTTATAAATATATTTCCAGGCTTTTCCAAGAAGGAGCTAGGAAAAAAAGTCTACTTCCAATCTTGCTCAGAGTAGTAAAATTTGAAGTCTCTACACAAGGTGTAACCTGAAGATTACAATACAATACACCAGTGTATCTGAGTGGTTAAAGTTCGTGGGTCCAGGTGTGCACTGTGTTAACATCTGGAAGACTGGAATCCCCTTCAGCACTGTGGTGAATGAAGCCCTTCCTTGTTAACAAAATCCTTTAAGTACCAAAGGAGAAGGGTAAAGAAGGGTGTGGGGGGAGGGACAGACAGTACTCCTTTGTTATAGGGGAGATGAAAACAAGAGAAACTTAAAGGAGCCTCTCCGTGGTGTAGGGGGACATTCTGGAGTTGAAGGCCACTCTGATTCTATTCTTTTGAAAGTGATTTAGATGAGAAAATGCACCATGAGCTCTTCGTGTTCACAGAGATACCAAACCCGTGAAGATAAACTGCTCTACAGGTGGGCAGGGACGTGAGAGATAAGGAGCAAATACATTACCAAAAATTCTTACAGACTTGTGGGAAGATTATCTGTGCGTTCCCAGTTACAAACGAGGAGCTGGACCAGAGATTAGAATCCAAGGATGTGTGAAAACGTACAATCATTGCATTGCTGTGGAACAAAGAGAGAGCTATAAAATGCATGCCGACGCTATGGGGAATCTTAGAAATTAATTTTTAGAAATGCATTATCCCACTATTTTCCAGCCCATTGAGTGTCCACAATATGAACGGTCAGCACACTCACACCTGGTGGACCTCAGCAATGACACAGAAGTTGAAAGTAGCAGTCTCAAAAGAAATGGAAAAACAATAAATGAGGAGTCTGGAGTAGTAGTTGTCAATAGAAAGCTTGCTTTACCAGACAAGAGGACCTGAGTTTGATCACCAGAACCATGTAAACAAAACAAAATGGCAACGATAACCAAAACTGGGTTTGATGGCACAGTACTTATAACCTCAACAAATTCCAGTCCAGTGAGGGACCCTGCTTCTGCACTTCAACAGTTCCCTAGGAGGGTGAGACGCTTTCACCATGGCATCAAATGTCAATGGGGTATCTGCTCATGCTCAGTGATTATCACTTGACTTCTTACTTGTGGCCTTAATATCAGATGTTATATTTCTTATGGAAATGGGCACAAAGTGGGGCATGATGTATTAAACTCTTCAAGGACCCGATTACTGGGCCAAGAGTTCAAATCTGTGTTCTTTTTCAGCCCTTCCCATGGCTCTGGAATTCCATTTTATTCTTGCTTTTCAGAGGTATCTGAAGCTAGGGAGATGAGCTGTCTTTCCCAATGTCATGCCACGTCCAGTGGAGCTGGAGTCCAGCTGTACCTGGCTCAAAAATAATTCTGCCATAATTTGTGTTTTCCTTCTCTAGAATTTCTTGAGTACCAACTCGGAACTGCAAGAGATCTTAGAAAGCAAAAGAGAGAGTGTGTAGCCTTGATAACTTGACTGAAGAAATGCGGCAAATTTGTAAGGCAGGCATAATAACAGGAAGCACAATATGATGAAAATGTTCACCCCAAGGTTCTGACCCTATGCGGTGGTGATGCAAGAGGTCATCCAGTTTGGCAATTATATCTAAAGGGTTATGTTTTTCCTTCATCCACCCTGGCAACTGGGGGACACTCACATAAGTCTGTCTGTCTCTGCATGCTCATTGTTTGGTGGATTCAAGGTCAAGTTTGAAGTCCAAGTCTTTGTTTAGTCCTCCCATGTGTGTGTATATTTCTGCACATGCGCGTGCGTGCATGCATGCATGTGTGCATGCGTGCGTGCATGTGTGTGTGTGTGTGTGTGTGTGTGTGTGTGTGTGTGTGTGTGTGTGTGTGCATGTGTTTCTAGACTTCCACCAATTAACCTGAAAAAAAGTCACCAAATTATTTCACAACACCAGAACTGAGAAAAAGGAGGCTCCCCATTTTGTCTGAAAGACTTGAAAATGGTTTTGCTCAGGAAACCCCAGTTTTCTTTAGTGACCTGGAGAGGCTTTACCTGTAACCCTGGATAGCAGATCATTCCATGAAGGAGAAAAAAAGTTTTACAATGAAAAAATGCTATGTTATATCACTGTGTGACACAATTTAAATACCAAGAGTTAAGGCATCTATTTAGAAAACGGAAGGAAATAAATTGAGCTGCTAATTATTCCAGCTGTGAGTATTTTTGGTACAGCTGCAAATTTTGGAGATAGCAAAATAGAGGATTTTCCCATTGTTCATAAAACAAGTAAATACAGTGACTCTCTGTATGAGCTGAAAGGTCCAGAGATTTGAGACCTTGAAAACATGTTTGTCACTGAATCAGCACCAAATCTGAGGGAACTATGCATGACCAGAAACAAACTTTTAATTACACTAATTGGATTATTGGTTTCTTGTTGGGTTTTTGTTTGCTCGTTTTAAGTCAAGAACTAGGCAATTGAATTATTTTCAGATTTTCACTTTAAAAGCCATAGTTCACTTTTCAACCCAAATATAAATTTTCAAATGGAAGAGACAAGCACTTTAGTCATCTTCCCAAATTGCTTTTCTTCCTGAGAAAATTATTGGGAGGGTGGACAACACATTGTAGCAATGAGAATTCATCCTTTTGACAAATAATTTAAATAACCTGGGGTCATGAATATGGGACAAAGAGTACAGGAACTATGCTTTTGTCCTCAAGACACGTAATAGCCCCATGCATTGGCCATTCACTGGCAGTCAGTCTACTGCTAAGCATGCAGTATAAATAAATTCTCCCAACGTTTAGATCTATCAAGTTCACAAAGTAAATAATGTCATGGTCAACCTTCCAGGGCGATTAACAAATTCACCCCCAGGTCATATGGTGATAAACATGGTGCCTAGATTCAAACACTGCTTGTCTGCAAGATCAGCAAGATGACAACTGCCTCCTTGGTGTGATACTATTGCTTTTTTAAAATAACAAGATGAGTAGGAATAATAAAGAAAATTTGTGTGTCCAAAGAAGGCTGACCAGCTATTTCCCAGCCTTTCACTCGTGAGTTCACAACTTTGCTTTCTACTTTTAATATAGAAACTCGACTTCTTCATCATGGGTGCACTTTCCAAGAGTACCTAAAAGATCACCCGATGTTGCTGTCCAGCTGGCAGCTGTGCAGGGCAGCATCCCACAGCATCCTTTTCAGTATCCCTTTCTCTTCCCACCTCAACTATATATTCTCTTTTTATCTCTTCTCTTTCTTGTCAAGTCTTTTGCCTTTATCTCTCAGGAACATAGACATCAAATTTCTCTCAGACCACCACTATTGCTCCCCTATTGAAGGTCATAATAATGGTGCCAGGAAGGATAGTGGTTACTTAACCTCTTGCCAGCTAAATGTTTTATTATAACTCCTGAAAACCTAATTACAGTAACTTTACATGCTACAGTACTCTTTATGGCCTGTCTCTTTATTAAACCTACTCCTTTAAAGACAATAAACCCAATGCTTCAAAGGCCATAGCAGGCTAGATGAGACTGAAGAAACCTTGTGTCCCAATTTACACCTGACCTCCCTCACTGAGCCCTGCACCCCTATTCTTGCTGGTCTCTGCCTTTCTCCTTTTACTGGCTTTTTGTCAAATTTCAGGCACCTCCTAGACGATATGAAAAATAGCTCAGGGATTAATGGGCTATGCATCAATATTCCCATCCACTTCTCTGAATATCCAGGGTTTATTTACTAGTGGGGGAGAGGGTGTCAACTTTCTCAGGAGAACACCACTTGGCAGCCATCCTGTCCGAGAAGCAGAGCTACTCAGGGGCATGTGGCACAACATAGAGACCCTTCACGACTTTTGATGTGATTCTAGAAGAATGTTTCTTGCAGCCGGCTTCACATACACTGGAGAATAATAGCATGTCCTTGGCGGTCGTCATCAGTCACCATGCGGCAATGTGATGAGATAGCAGGAGATGGAGGGAGAGAGAAAGGGAGAGAAGCAGGGAGAGGAAGAAAGCCTGACCTTTGGAGTTGCTGCAGCAGGATTATTTGTGTAATACATTTCAGTTTCAAGGCCCTGATGGGATTTCCCCCTGGGAATAAAACCAAACCAACAGGAAATCAGGAACCCACCTCTAAGGACTGTTGCCTGCTGGAAAATGGTACTTGGTGTTAGAGGATTTTATGTATTTATTTGTTTCTTGCTTCGGTCCTGTTTGAGGTTAATGACAAAGTTTGCTTGTGATTGATCAGATGGGGGACAAAAAGGACTGTAAAGCCTTTGTTGGAGCCTCAAATCAACAGCCTCTAGTTCTGGAAGCTTCCAGATTAGTCAAGCACCCTGAGCATCAGAGAAGAGAAAAAAAAAAAAAAGATCACAGCTTTCTAAATTGGCGGATTCTTCTTGCATGGATGCTGCTTCTAGCTTTTTCATTTGTTAGAGTTCCTTGTTGAATAAGAAAAAAAAAGTGTGTTCCCTTAGTTTCCTAAGCCAGTTTGAAGCAGATGCCTGCTGGACTCAGATTCTTCCTCACATCCATGTCTTTGCTGTCATGTAAAGTACACAGGGAGGAAGGCTATTAGGTATGCTTCCCTGTTCTTATTAACTGGTTTTGTTTTTACTTGAAGAAAAGTGATGACATTTACCCAAAATAGATAGTTTAGAGTGAAGCAATGATAACTGTGCTCTTAGGAAATCACTAATACTCGGGATCCAGAGCTGAGGACACAGACTGATGGGCAGGTCCCCCCTGGCCTTCTGATCCATCCCAAGCCCCCGACCTACATCCTGCAGGCTGAGTGCTAGACTCCATGCCCTGGTCCCCACATTGCTAGGGAGGGAAAGAAGCATACAGGCTCCACTTTGATTCTTTTGTAAAACATCAAAGAGTGGTTTCTGCCGTCCCTTGAAGTGTTAGCAAACTCCAAGGACAGCACTTTGGGGGCCCCTCATGTGCCTTGCCTTTCCAAGGCACAAGTGGCCAATTCTGAGAGCAATTGAGTTGTGCTTGAAAAATGTCAAGTGCATTTGGAAACTACACATTTTTGCTGACGCCTGGAGTCCTGAGCAGAGCTATTTCCATGACCAACCGCTGGGAAGAAGTTCAGCTGGGGCATCAGAAATGATTCGCCGCCACACACTGAGCAGGCCCCTGAGGGGGAAAAGCTATCTTAATAGCCAGGTCAGGGAGAAATCAGGAGTCTCAAAGTCTTCCTAGGCCTCCCCACAACCTCATGACCACACCATTACCTTGTGGCTCTTGTTTCTTTTTATTGTATTTTACTCAATTTTATTTTGTTTTTCACTAATCAAAATTCTTATATTTTTCAACTTAAAAAAAGAAAAAAAAACACTCAAACAGAAAATTTTGGGAAGAACAGCCAATGAAATGTTAGCCACCTGACGCCTTGCTGTCATCAGGCCAAGCGTCTTGCCTGTCAGTGGAGGGAAAGACACCAATTGTCACACTGAATCATTTAGAAGTTGAAACTTTTGTGCCACTTTACCCAAAAGGCATCTGCTGTCAAAACCCACATTTTCAACAATAGTCCTATACACAATCTACTACATTCTGTGTCAGTGGACATAGTTGGAGGTTGTAAACAAGATTAGAATTTCTTAATCTTTAATGTGTTTTAGGATCGAGCAAGACACAGCTAATGCCTTCCTCTGGCCAGAGGGAGCCCAGGAATTTGGTACATTTTTGTTCAAGCACTCAAGTAATGTTAACTCGGGTATTTGTAGAATACAAATCTGAAGACCATTTCTTTCTTAATTGTTTACCTTTTCTTTTTGTTAATTGCCTTGGATTAACATACAAAAGAAATGGGTTTCTTCGCCAAGACCATTTCTGTATCAATTGTGGGACAGAGTTGCTAAACTTTATCCTCTATAGATTGTGTCACCAGGGTATGGATATCTTTTAAGGGAAACAGGATTCTGTGGTATTTTTATTTGGTCATTTTTGAACACCAAAACCTGAAAAGGGGTGAGAACTGCATGGGTTCCATTTAGCCATAATCATCACAGACACCACAGTGCCACTGAGCAACACAAAAGGATTGGACTGCAGGTTTAATGCTGTCCCCAAAGTCTGTGTATACTGTTTTTGGTGAATTGAGTCTCATATGCAGAAATGCACATGCTTACCTATTGCATATAGGAAGACATGTAAATCTCTTCTAAAATCAGTCATGAAGATTATAGATGGAATCTTCATTTTAAGATCTAAAATGTTCATAACACTGTGCTTGTAGCATTCATAATTTTGACCTTGGGAAATATCGTAGGTCATTTATTGAACAAAAATGTGTGACCACTGTGGCACAGGCTATATTCTAGATGGTAAGTCATAGACGTAAATAAATCTGATAAATGCCTCATTATTTTACACTTTATAGCAATTCACTTGTGATGGTGGATACAGACAAATAGTGTACACCCATATCCATATATGTGCATAAGATAAAGAAAGCAAGGGCGCCTATCATGGTGAGAGAGTCATAGAGAATGGAGGAGGCTTAGGGAAGTCTCTGAGAATGATATTAAAGCAGAAAGCAAACAACATGAAGGGAGAACTATACACATATTTCCAAGCAGCAGGAATACACAACTCCCTGAGGAGGGAGTTGAAGTATGATAAAGAACAGTAAAAGGACAATATGACAGTCAAACAGTAGAGGAGAGGAGTGCTACAGGATTCGGTTGGAGAGGTGCCACAGTCAGGCTATGCAGGATGTTGTAGACCCTGGGAAAACCCTGATGTCATTCTAATTGCTATTGGAAGGCTTTATTTGGGGGTTGCAGGGAGAAGAACAGGAAGCTATCTAGAAGGAAGAATGGGAAATAGACTGTGTTGTCAAAGGTGATTTAATAAAGAAATATTAGAAGTTCATAAAGAAGGTGCTATAGTCACATCCTTCTACTTTTTCTTTAAAGTAAGTATATTCAAAATAGCATTACATCCAACTTAAACTTCTCAACCTTCATCTTATTATTATTTCTATTATCTATTTATTTATTCTGTTTACAGATGTGACTGAAGTCTAGGCACTAGTGTTTAGCCTCTGACTGTACTGAGGATAGTATCTACCAGTGTTGAATGCACAAGGTCAGGGGAATCACATGTTGTCTGGAGGAAGACTTGTTAAAAATAATAGGTGTTAGACACCACCCTCAAATATATGAAGAGACTCAGGGATGCACTGATAGATGGGTGTTGGAGCTGGTTTCCAAGGTAGGTGGTTGAAAGGTGAGGAGGGGTTAAAGTAGGGTAGGCTGTGTGGGACAGACCATGGAGATCAAAGTCAAAAGGGTTACAGCCCAGGCTCAGTGGGTAAAAGCACCTGTTTTGCAAGCCAGGGGGACCTGTGTTCATATTCCCCAGAATCCACTTAAGAAGCCTGTGTGGTTTATAGCTGTAACACCGGAACTGTAGAGTGAATAGATGGAAAGATCACTGGGTGACCATCAGCAAACTCCATGTTCAGTGAGAGAATGTCTTAAAGGAGTAACGTGTAGGGTGATAGACTAGGATACCCAACATCCTCTTCAGGCCTTCCTTCCTTACACACACACACACACACACACACACACACACACACACACACACAAACACACACACACACAAAATGATGCTTTTCATCCCATCCCTAGAGGTACAGCAACATGAACAGTGCTGTCACCGGGCTGGAGAAATATCTCAATGACTGCTCTTCCAGAGGACTCAGGTTTTATTCTCAGCACACCTATGTCAGCTCATAACCATCTATAACTCCAGTTCCAGGGGACCTGATACCCTCTCTGGCCTCAGAGGACAACAGGCATGCAAGTGGTGCACAGACATACAGGCAAAACATTCATACATCTAAGATTTTTTTGAGACAAACAGACAAACAGAGAGAGAGAAAGAGACAGAGACAGAGACAGAGACAGAGACAGAGAGAGAGAGAGAGAGAGAGAGAGAGAGAGAGAGAGAGAGAGACAGAGAGACAGAGAGTTGTTATGATGTAGTTTTTGTGGGGGATGAAATGTGCAGGACATGAGACTTGGGAACATACAGCCATGGAGGTTAAAAAAAAAAAAACCAGACAGCTCTTTTATGTGTTACTAGAAGACCAGTTAAGCCAGGGGACTGTGATCTTTGTAGCTACAAGGGAAAAAAACATAGGAGAAACTAGCAGAAAAGATTTTCAGAAATACATTGAGATTCTTGGTTGGTTGGTTGGTTTTGGTTTTTCAAGACAGGGTTTCTCTGTGGCTTTGGAGGCTGTCCTGGAACTAGCTCTTGTAGACCAGGCTGGTCTGGAACTCACAGAGATCCTCCTGCCTCTGCCTCCCGAGTGCTGGTATTAAAGGTGTGCGCCACCACTGCCCTGCACATTGATGTGATTCTTTAGGACCTGAGATGAGGAAAGAGAAAAGGGTTAACATTACTACAATGCTAAGAAAGACACAGGGTAGGGTGGGAGGGGTGAAAGAAAACAGTCTAAATTTGGTTGTGACCTACAATGTGGAAGACAAGTTGTTTGCTACACAGTAGGAACATGGGTCCATACCTGAGGAACAAACTGAGCTAGATATGCAGACATCTCAGTGATGGCTGAAGCCATGAGAATGGACAGGCCACTGGGGGCATGAGAGTTGAGACTCATATATATTTTTTAATTGAGTTACATGTTGCCAATGGTTCAAGAAAAACAAGTTTGTGGCATCCTAAATCAAGTGTCAGAGTGTCTGCCATATCTTAAATTTTTGTTGGTTGTTTCCACTGCTTAAGAGACAGTGGGGTTACTACTGAGCAGATTGGGAAGTTCTTGAAATGTGTGTTCCACGATTGTCAAGATTTAAATTAAAACTTGGATTTTGAGCTCTTTCTGTTGTTCCAAACTTCCTTAGTAAAAGCTAGTCATTAAGAAGTCAGCAGCTACCATGAAACTCTCTAAGTTTCTCTAAGAAACTCTAAACTCTCTCAAGAAAAGACTAAGTGCTTTTCTTGAATTGTCTTGTGTGGTTGGTGTAGCAACTGCATATGCAACACCTGTGATTGTACTGCCCATGATAGTGATGCTCAAGAGTAGGGCTGGGTAACCAGTGTGAGCTAACTCGTCCATGAAGAACACTGCTAGGAACAAATGCAAGACTTTCTGGCTCCCTTAAACCTTCTATCTAGGGTCTCCTCTCCAAAAGACTATTCATTGAACCTATTAGAAAAGAGCTATTGGGGCCATTGCAATGGATTAGTGCAATGGTTCTCAACCTGTGTATCATGATCTCCTTTAGGAGGCACATATCATATCTTACATATTATTACATTACAATTCATAATGGTAGGAAAATGACAGCTATTAAGTAGCAATTAAATAATTTTATGGCTGGGGGTCGCCACAGCATGAGGAACTGTATTAAAGGGTTGCTGCATTATGATGGTTGAGAACCACTGAATTAGTGACTAAAGACACTTGATACCAAACCTAGTAGCCTGAGCTTGAACCCCAGGACCCACATAGCAGAAAAAAAGAACCAACTCCTGTATGTTGCTCTCTGCCCTCCACATGTATACCATGGCATGGCAGGCATGACATGCTCTCTCTCTCTCTCTCTCTCCCTCTCTCTCTCTCTCTCTCTCTCTCTCTGTGTGTGTGTGTGTGTGTGTGTGTGTGTGTGTGTGTGTGTGTGTGTGTGTGTGTGTGATGTTCTAAAAAGAGCTACTGGCAAGAAATATGAAGTTTTATTTATGGAATTAAATGTGCATGCTTTATCAAGATAATTGAACATATTTATAGCACAAATCAGGTCTAAATATCAGTTGTTTGCTTTAATGATAGTTATATTACTTGTTTTGCTAATCAGACACATGTCTGACATGATTCTCAGTCATACCAATACTTTAAATATTTTTTCTGTATGTAGCCAAGATACAAGTACTGATAATGACAGTGATATTGCCTATAGATTCCTCTGGAAAAGTCTGGGAGTCCTCAGTAGAAAGGGTAGTGTGGTATAATAATAGGTCTTGCTAGACCATGACCAAGGCAACTTATAAAAGAAAACATTTAATTGGGCTTAAGGTTCCTGAGAGTTGAATCCATCATGTTGGAGTGGTGTGGCAGCAAGCCACAGACATGTTGGCTGGAACAGCTAAGAACTCATATCTTGATCAGCAAATAGGAGGCAGAGAGAGAGAACACTGGGAAGCCACAGAGACCCTGTGACACACCTTCTCCAACAAGGCCATGCCTCCTAGTCTTTCCCAAACAGTTCCACAAATTGAGGACCAAGGATTCAAGCATATGAATCTATGGGGGCCATTCTCATTCAAACCACCACAAGCCCAGGTCATATTCCTACTCTCTAACTCCAAGCTTCACGATTCTCATATATAAAACTGGGCAGTCTTATTGAGCACAGCATGGGGCTCATGTGAGGTGTAAGTGAAATATATGGTATGATGGCAAAATATAAACAGCCAGTAAGTGAAAATACATTTATTCACTGGGTGTGGGTGATGGGTGACGCACATCTGTCTCATAGGAGGCAGGTCAGGTGGATCTCTGTGAGATCAAGGCTATCCTGGTCTACATAGTGAGTTTACAGGACAGTCAGAGGACCACATACAGAGAATCTGTATCAAAAATGTAAAAATGCATCTATTGAAAGTGTGAGGAAAAAGAAAATGCCTGTCGACATTTTTGCATCTTAGAATTGCAGCAAATGCAACTATAAAATAATGGAGGACTCCAGTCACTCACTCATGTATGCATGCATGCACGCATTTACTAAACGGGTCTAGAAACATGAGGATGAACTAGGTCCAAAGTGAGATACAGCCCCTTCCCTGAGCAGCTGAACTCAGAATCTGATTAGCCATCCATACCTTTCACCTCCTGGACATGTCCTTGTTCTAAATAAAATGTAGCCAGTTATACATCAAATCTTATCCTTGGCATATATGTGAAGGAAAATAATCCATTGTCAGACATTGATGCTCTGTGAAGTATCTTTGGAATGGCCATCCTCTGAGAAGTCACATGTTTTTTCATACTTTATGTTCTATTATATAGTTATCACATTATAGGTCTGGGTACCAAGGATACCATGTTCAATTGATGGGCAAAGATGTCTTTTAAAAGTAACCATGATCACAAGACCTAAAGATGCAGACTGAGCAGGAAAAGTGACAAATGGTTACTGCTAGTAGAAGGAGAGATGAAAATGTATGTGAATGGAGGGGGAAAGAGGCAGTCTGGGGTAATATTTAACAGCAGAGATTTTTAGCAAAAGAATGAGCTTCGGGTTTAAATCCCTAGCCAGTTACCTGACTTCTCCCAATCCGATGTCTCAGCTCTAAATTAGGGATATTATAACATTTAGTTTGTAAATGGTGGTGACAACACATTTTAAGTGCCTTTCAATTGCACATATCTAAAAAGTGATAATACTTAGCATCAGCATCATTGTCATCATTTCTGAGTGACTGACAGTAATTCACTTTTCATATTTGCTTTGAACACTTTGCCGAATTCTCCTATATGCATCTGTGTACATCTGTGAAAGTATAAAATTAGGCAAGCTTGTGGAATTGAGGTGCATCACCAGCCAAAATAATCTTTGCACACACACATCTGCCAAGGTAAGGAGAGTTAACTAACATTTTACTAGAATGATAAGAAGTAAAAGGAACGACAGCTAAGTCTTCATTAGGCAACCACGGTCAGGCTGACTCTTCCACGTCTCTTTGCAGGCACTTCCTCTTTAAGACATCCTCTGGAAGCACACCCCTGTTCAGCAGCTCTTCTCCAGGATACCCTTTGACCTCAGGAACCGTTTACACACCACCACCCCGCCTGCTGCCGAGGAATACGTTCTCCAGGAAGGCCTTCAAGCTGAAGAAGCCCTCCAAATACTGCAGTTGGAAATGCGCTGCCCTGTCCGCCATCGCTGCGGCCCTTCTCTTGGCCATTTTGCTGGCATATTTTATAGGTAAGTCAAAGCAACCTTGGTCTCCATCCTGGTGGTGAGAAGGTGGTGGGAAGAGACCATTGACTTGTGAATTTAGATGCCTTCTGCTGCCTGTACAATTTGCCTGTTGGCTCTTGAAAAGCATAATCATGAGTGACGGATAGGAGTGATTTTCCCCTCCTGGAATCCATTCCAGTCATGACTCTAGCTGACATTTATCAGAGGTGAAGTTAAGCATTCTGGCTGTGTCTTTCCTCGGAGAGGGGCTGAGAATTATCTTTCCTGCAAATCTACCCTTCACTTCATAGCAATCACCTAGATTTCTCCATCACTGGATTTGAACACAAACCAGTGAGTGCTCTGATATTTATGCCACACTGGTTCTCTCCGGCTAGAAACTCAAGACAAGGATGGGTGTCATTTCGCACAAAACATCTTGAGCAGGGAGAAAGCCAAACTAGCTCGATGATTTTTCAGAACTCTTGGACTAAAATGAGATTCAGAAGCCAGAGCCTACAGCCTGGTCTTCAGCTAGACTCAGATCACTCACACACAGTTGACCTTGTCCAGATTCTTTTCTGGGCCTCTGTTCAGCCTCAGTTCTCATCTCATTGTGTGATATTAAGTTTGAATAGGGTTCACATCTTGTGGCAGCTGTGGCCCTGCGACTTTGTGTGTGAGAAAAGATAGCAAGCAGGCGAAGTTGTTAGGGTCCCTTCCTTCTTGTGCCATGGGTGTCCATTTGTATCTATGAGGTACCAGCATGTAACTATGAAAAACAGCAGATGCTGGGAGCTCAGAGGCAGGGAGCCACATGCATATGAGCATCCTGGGCTGGACACAAAGCCTATTGACAGTTCCTGGCCCCTGACAATGAGCCTCATTGCTCCTGCTCTGTCAGCTAAGCTTGCCAATGGCAGATCTCCTGGCCCAGGCAGAGGCCATGGTGATGTTTGTTAAAGTTTATTTGAAACATTTGATGGTTCTGGCTTGCTTTTAGGGCTGCTATGACAGATCTCCCTGGGTTGGCTGTGCCATGTTGCAAAGCAAACCTATAAAACACCAGCTAAAAGAGGCTGACTCCAAAACAGTTCCAAACATACAGGCAAAAACTCCTCCCATTTAGAAAAAAATGACAAGGTAATACTGATGCTAATGAAGCTGGCCTTCCTTCTGCCAAACCAAGCCCTCCTTTCTTGCTCAGCAAGGGGCCCCTATACATTCTTAATCCCTTCCCTCTGGTATGGGGCCTGCCAGAAAAGAGACAGGGCTGGTACTTCCCAGAGCATTTGACCTAAACTTACCTGATGGCAGAGAAGTGTAATGATATGCCTCTGGAAATCTGGGGCCCTGCCCAAGGCAGATTAGTATAAGCCAAAAAAAAAAAAAAATCAATATACACTCAATATACACTTTTCATTGTCTTCTACAGTGTAACTATGTTTGTCTTAATATAGAAAAATAAACATTTATATATTCCTTATCAGCTGCATTTATCAGTAATGTCTTCCAAAAAAACAAGAATGCTGACACTCCAGGGAAAGGAAAGGGGCTATGTTTGTCTGGAGTTTTGCAAAGGATTTTTCACTCTAACCCTCGGCTCTCAGTGGTGCCTGAGGTCTGACATTCAACATCCCTAATTTCAAGTCATGTCTGCTTCTCACCTCTTGATGAAGGATACAGCAGTGGGTTGACTTGAACTGCCACACACACCCCCATTCACCTAACTAGGATCTTTGTGTTATTAGAGGGAATTCTGTGTGAGTCCCTAGGTAGCTGTTTCAGGGGCTTGGTGGAAGCAAATTGAATGTGCCTTTAGGGTCTTTGCATGATTTGGCTTTATGTCAGAAACTTCAAAAAGGGTCCATGTGCTCACTTCTCAGGCTTAATGTTCTATAGGGCCAGTGGGCACCATGGGGAGACAGAAATTGAGGCACTACCTGCCTCTGCCAACACTTTCCCCAGTGTGTCTCCTCCTCCCTGAGGTTGGGAGAGATAGATGGCTAGCATCTCATTTATTGAGTTTGATAGTTAAAATATAATAGCTTTCTGTAAGAGTGATCATATAAATGGGCAGCTGTGTAGTGAGAGTTTAATGTTTTAATCGGGTGCGTACCTTGTAAATGATGGATTAGGAAACATATTTATCCTCAGTCTGGAGGCTACTGGAAGCTGGGCCTGAGCATCTTACTCTGGTTTATTGGTTTATAATCCATCATTTCCTGTTTTGTATGCTTTAGGTAAGATTATGCTTTGACCCTGGAGTATTGAAAAGTAGTTTATGACTCAAAAGGAGTGATGTAACAAGCCAGTTTGCCCAGCAGTGATGTGGAGCTACAAGGCACTCTTAGCCCCTCCTCAGTGATGACCAGAGACCTACAGATTTGGTGAGAGGACAGGACCCTAAGGGCTGACATTGGCCCCAGCAATCCATATCTCTGTGAAGAACCATTTGCCTTCTGAGCTTTGGCTCTCTAAGTACACTGTGAGGGCACGATAGTTATTTACGGACAGAATCTCTGAAGTACAGTGAGGATTAATTAATGTGTATAAATCACTTTGAAGATGAAAAGCAGTATATTATTAATTACAAAGCTGCAGGGGCATAAACACTGCATTGCAAACACAGAGGAGAGTGTTGTGGGGCACAGGCATTGATTGCACCAACCTGAAACAAGCCATTGGGGAAGGACAGAAGTGAAACATAAAATCCCAGCCCCCCGTTAGAGAGACTGGCACATTCAAGACCTCAGTCCATTCTGGTTCACACGTAACTCCCTATTCCATGAGAACATGACAGGTCCTGAAATTGAAGCATCAGCCCCAGGACATTTATGGGCAGACAGTGGGTTCAGGCCTGCCAGGCACTGTGACAAATAGGTCAAATTATCTTTCTTGCATGTTCAAACCCGTAGAGAGGAGCCTTTCCAGAAGTGAGCAATTTGGAATAGCTTCGCCCCCATGACAAGTTCTTCTGTACATCCAGGCATGAGGGTAGATGTAAAAGCAAAATGCCAGTCCTTGTGCAAATTGGATGGCATGGGCCTTCGCTAACTCAGGAAAGATTCCCCCAGTTCCTTCTCATGCAACTGGGGTTAGAGAACCTTCATGAAATGTTCTCCTATACAGTCCTCTCTGTGCCAAATTCCGCCAGTGTAAAAACACCCTGGAAGAAATTACTCTGAAAAACAGCATGAGTCATCACGAGACCTCTTTGTATGCCACTCAACCCCTGGCCGAAACAGATCCAGCCTAGGGGAACTTGGCTGGGAAAGGCAAGGGAACTGTTTTCTTGGGAGATGACTTGCTTCTTCGTGTAGTTTAAGTGCTTTCGTTGCCTACAATGTCAGAAGTTCTCTTTGTTCTTAATTTTCCAATTTATATGGCCAGTGTAGATGTTCTCAGATGCTTAGTATAAATGTGCTGTGTTTTCATTTACCTAGTCTGGGTAACACAACAGGATCTGATCCCGCTTCAAACCATTCCTGGTTCAAAAAAGAACTTTTATATAAAATTATATAATTATTCCATTTAAGTCACATGCCCAGTCACCAACATACTCTGGAGAAGAAGAGGAAATTAGTATATTAAAACTATTCAATAAGCACAGATCTGAGTCTAGTAGTATCTAGTTAATAGCAGCCAAGGTGGGGCCTTATAACCTTTTAAACTATGTATCCCTGGGCTTCTAAAGTGCATCCTGTCTTTCACCCAACTCCTCAGGACTGCACTCAGCCAACTTCTTAAATAGTAAATGAAATCCAGCCACTCCTCTGGTAGCCTCAACCCCTCTTACCTAGTTCTATCCTTATGCACAGGGAATAGTGGTTGGTTTTTATCCTTCTAGAATCATCACAGTGGGCAGAAACTGTAATACCCACCACCACCCCAAGCCTTCTTCCCTACCATCCTGGCTTTTGTCATGGAGGTCAGTAAGTTTTTCCCAGAAAAAGACAGATGGTGAATAGCTTGGGTTCTGCAGGATTTAGGCATTGTGACTCAGACAGTCATTGGAGAGCGTGTCCACAAACTGCACTGAGTGTGTCCACAATCTGCACTGAGCTTCACACCATTTCCATGGGTCACAAAACACCATTCTTTGGATTTTTTAAAAACAACTCTTTAGGTCATGTGTCAGACACAAACAAGTAGTGAACTAGATTTGACCCAGAGGCTATAGTTTGTCAGCCCACTCCATGCCTTTACTACTCGTTTCCTAACAATATCCTTTCAGGATGAAACACAGTCACTTTCTGACTGGTAAGAAACAGTCCAGCCATGCATCTACCATAAGTGGAGCAGGTGACTGCCATGTTCTGACACAGATATCCTAATTCATAATGAATAACTATATCTGCACTCCTGGCCCCAGACAATACATAAGGAAAGCAAGCAACATTTTAAAAACCTTCTACAGAAGGTTGTATCCTAAAATAACAGCTTCTAACTAGTCTTTGGAAACAGTACTTCAGCCCACAGATGGAACAGAACACTGGGGGAGAACTACCTGCCATTCCGCCCCATAATCCCTTGCCCTCTACCTTTGGTTACCCCCCACTCCTATGCAAATTGATTGGCTGTTTAAAAACATTATTCAAAACCCAATAGGCTTGTAACAGCATTGAGCCTTTAAATGACATCACTGCCTTTTTGACTCAGGTTAACGTTGGACTAGATCTCATTTCCTTCAATGGCACAGAAGTTTTGACAAGGCTCCCCCACATCAAGTGAAGGAGGTGCTTTCTGCCATGTGGCTCCACATGTTCCTAGAAAGTCTAAAGAGTCCACACAATGGTTCCTTGTGATACAACTCAGTCTGTTATCCTTGAGCTACAAAGCGTGCATAACCCCTCTCAGGCTTCCATCAGTTAGTCGTTCCACGTGGCCAGGATGGGAAGTTAGTAGTGGAAAAGATAGGAGCATTTATGTCATCCTTGTCTTGTTCACTGCTGTAATTCCTGCTAAATATGAAATACTATGTTTTAAGCTCCTCAGCACTCTGCCTTCTGCCACTCTGACTTTGATCTGTGAAGAACGCGGGCCATCAACATGTCAGGATGTTAAAAGTGTGGTAATTTGGGGTGCTTTCAGTTTCTTTTGAAAACAATGAGAGATTATTTTCTATGGAAACTAAAAGCCTACCTTGTGTTTAAAGTTGCTACACTTGAAAATTGATGTGTTGAGACTCATACTGATGAATCCTGCTTTCTCAGCTGCTATTTTGTGTATTCTCATCTCAAAGAGTAGAGCAGGTTTGGGGAAAAAAAACATAAAGAAAATGACAGCAAACGATGAGAACCTGATGCTTGCCTGGCATCCTCTTCAAGGATGCAGTTTAAGAGAGCTGCTGGTCCTCTTGATCAGACCCATTGCTAGTGCACTATCTAGAGAGATAGTAAGCCTCACCTGCATGACTTCCAAGTCATGAGTTTGCCTCCTCTTATCCAAATGGCAGAATGCCAAGTATTAAATCTGAGCAGTCCAGCAAATAGCATTTCTGTCTAACTCTCTGTCCCCAGATGGTCCAAAAGGAAAAGGAGCTGCCCACAAATAACTCAGGGGACCCAGTTAGACATTATCTGTTCCGATGGTATAGCAGAGGGTTCATCTAATAGATATGCTAATGTGCTCTTAACCGGATAATAAAGTCCTGTCAGAGCTTACACACCAGCAAGTCTCTGGCAGTGGGATTGTCATTTTATAGTTGTACTACTGATTTCAGAGGGCCTGTCAATTTACAGAAAGAAAATTAAGTCATTCATTAGCCAGGTCTCTATCACCCACAGCCACATGTAACATTTGGACCTCATGTTTGACATTGGACATAAATGAGTACTGCTTTTGTAAAGGGAGTGGCTTCTTCAAGGACACCTGCAAGGGCCTGAGCTGAGACACTTCTGGATGGTCAGTAGCTATAACAGCCTTCCTTACTTTCCTCCCAAAATCCCTGTTCAAAGTCCAGGCAATGGCCAAAACGCCATCCTTTCCTGCCTTGTGGAACAGCTAAGAATGAGAGCAAGAGAACCATTCCAAGTCTGACTTTGTATAATTTGCTCAAAAAAAACCAAAGGAAGGCCAGGTGTGCTGGTGCGAGCCTTTAACCCCAGCACTCCGAAGGCAAAGACAGATGGATCTCTGTGAGTTCAAGGCCAGCCTGGTCTATAGAGTGAGTTTCAGGACAGCCATGACTGTTATACAGAGAAACCCTGTCTCAAAAAACCAACGGAATAAACCAGGAAGGAGCAGATACAACTGAAAGTCTGTTCTGCAAAGATTGTAGAGGTACAATACTGGTGGCCTCGCCTGCTGGGTCAGGATTTCGTCTTCACAAGGATGTGTTGAGAAGCTGATACAGTTTTACCTCCTATCATCCCTGAGTTGCTTTTCAAGGCTTTGTCCTTGAATTTGTCTCTGGGGCAATTATCAGTCTACCAGCTATCAAATCTACAAGTCACAAAAGACTTTAATTTTTCCCCCATGGCTCTGAATATCAAGAACATGGTAGACAAGCACTCTACCCTTTAGGGTAGTAGTCAGGCCCACAGACCCTCTGTATTCCACAGGCAGCTTTGGAATTCTTCACTTCCTAAGTCTTACATGTGTTCATTTGTTCATTTCCCCATCACTGGACACAATTCTTAATACACTGTCCCTAGGTGCTATTTTCTTCTGTATTTTGTCTGTACCAGCAATGCAGAAGTTCTTGTCTTATTGTAATTATCATGTAGAATATGATGTAAAAGCAGATACAAATCTGGACATGAGCATCAGGGAGGCCAGGTTTGGAGTGTGTACCCTTGCACTACATGGAGCCATGCTACTGTACCTACTACACTCCTCCAACAAAACAGAGATGATTTCTATTTGTGGAACTGTTTCAAGCCAAGATGGAGAGATGTGTCAGCAGTTAAGAGCTTGTACTACTCTTGCATAGAACGCAAGTTTGGTTCCCAGCACCCATGTCAGGGAGGGACTCACCTGTAACTCCAGATCCAGAGGATCTGACACTGTCTTCTGAACATTCCAGGCAGCTCTACACACACACACACACACACACACACACACACACACACACACACACTTAAAACAAATAATTCTTTAAAAGATGCTTCAAGCATGTATTAAAATGGTTAGCAATACAGAATCATTCTAGCAACCTAGTACATAGTCAGTTGTGTGCCAATATAATATGCCTCCATAAGGGGAAAGGGTATCCCTTCAACTGACTCTGTTTCTTCGAATTCATGGTCTCTACTTTGTATGTCTGGCAAGACAGAAACACAGACCATCTGGTAACAACCATGTGAATGGACAGGTCACAGTGGTTTGCAAGATAAAATCAGCTAGAAGATTCGGTCTGATTTCAGACACTCAAAAAAATGAAAAAAATATAAATCCTAGAATAATTGCCATGTGAGGCCCTGGCAGACACCAGGAACTCAGCCATACCATTATTGTGACTACTGTATTAGTTCTTATGCTGTAGGCCAAGTCTTGTAAGAATGAAGGAGGCTTGGGAGCCATTATACCCCATGAAAGTGACTAGCACTGCCTCGCTTGTAAAAGGCAATCAAATGTTTGTTGAATTAATGCATTCTGCTTAGGATTAGATCTGAGTTGGAACATTCATGAGAACTCCTTTCCAAGTATCCCAAATCCCCAATCCTTGGTTTTGCTTGTCCTATCACGTGAAAGGCTTCTGGTTCCCTGACGATGTAATTCCGGCAGTCCCAATTGCATTTAACGTTTAAGCAACTGAATGTTGGGAAGGCTGGGTAAAACTGTACTTCGAAGCCCTCATGCAGGGGCCTGTGTTCCCCTGGAAGGGAAAAAAACTGCCTCCATGAAGCTAGGAAGTGTTTGTGTCTGGCAGACAGCCACCATTTGGCATTCACATTACAAACGCATAGCAGAATTCAGCAGGAGTTCAAGGTGAAGAAGCAAATAATGGCATAAATCTGAAAGTCTGTTTGCTGTTGTTCTGTAAATGAGGATGCACAAAGAAATGAAAGCAGTCACGATGAGGCACCAGATAGAGAAAAGAACTATTATATGGTGAGTTGGGTCTATGCACACAAGCCATATACAATCTTCTGTGCGCAGAAATGCCTGGCTCAGCTATGTAGTCTCCCTCATATGACAGAGATCTGACCCAAAGCAAATTTCCAAAACATAAGTATTTCTCTTAAGGTCACCTTAAACCAGACTTCTCCTGTCTGCCCAGGAAAATTCTATTACCTAAATTCGTATTTTGATTGAGATGAACAAATATAAAGAAATTGTGCCTGAGCCCTCTTATCAAACAAATCATTTCTTAGATTGATATCTCATAGCAAGAGCCTCCATATTAGAAACAAACAGCCTATCAACTATATTAATACATTTAATACTGCCATAAAAAGAGGAGAGTGCATTACATGGGCTGCTAATTTCATTTTTTATATCATCAACTTTTTGGCCTCAAGTAAATATCGAAATGTATCAGAAAATCTGACAAAATGGTTACATATTGGTATTAAAAAAATTGGGGGACAGGAAAAAAATATTATTTTCCCCTCTTATAGCCAGAGAAAAATTCATAAGAAATGGAACATGCAACATATTTCAAAACATTCTTACTGCTCAAAAATAAAGATATGAGTAAAAAGGGAGGGGCAAGATTTGCCCCATCTTTGTGTGTCTTTCATCATGGTTATCTTCACAGCTGTTAGGGAAGGCCCTTCCCTTGGGCTGGGTTTTCAGTCAAGTTAGGTCATTTGTGGGAAGATTTGTGCAAACATGTTTGCCTCTCCCCTGGGGACTATGATCTTTAGAAAAGAAGGACATATTACCTTACTTTTGCCTGTGCAGCCATGATGCAATTCTCTCCGTTTGCTGACTTATATTACACCATGAGGGCTTCAGAGTCACCTTAATGAAGTTTAGATTAGACCGGCTTCTGCTCCCTGGAGAGAAGGAAGTGGCAGCATGTCCAATGTATTCTGTTCTTCAGGCCACAATAAATACGATGACATCCTTCCAGGAAGTTTGAGATGCCTTGGAATTAGATGCATTTTTTTCCAAACTGGTTTTAAGGCTACCTTATGTCCTAAATTTTATCACCATAGACTTCTGGGGCATTAGCTAAATTTAGAGCATGTGTATTTAAATTTTCTTTTAATAACAAGTCTTCTTGAATCTTGAGAGAATTGTGGGGTTACTTTCTTTCCAACAGGGAGGAAATCTTGTAATGTTGTATGCTAATTTCATGTATTACTAATTTATGTTAATTAATTTAAAATTTATTAAGAGTATATCCACAGACTTACATATATGAGTTTTGCCTTTCCATTTAGTATGAAATTTTATTTACCAAGTTATTGGCCAGTTACATACTGCACTAGAATCTGTTAATCAATCCCAGGATCAAGCACATTTTTTAAATTTTTTTCCCTATACCTAGAGTCTAATAAGCAACCCCATAAAAGTGTTCAGTTAATAGGAAGGTTCAAAAAGCCTGGGTAAGTTATGTTTTGCATAAGTGACTGGAAGTCTGATGTTAATCAGGCACATAACAGTGATAAAGGGCTTGAGTTTCCTATTTCTCAGGACCATCAGGGGACAGAAGTTATGCTAAAAAGCTTTTTATTAACTTATTGGTATGAGTCAGTGGTCCATCGTCATCCTTTTTCCTTCCCTGAAATGTGGAATGGCCTAATCATTGTACAGAGAGAGAGTGAGGACATTTGCATCTGTTTTCAGCCTTTCTATTATCAAATGGAGACATTGTCACCTCCCTCCCAAATTTTAAAAATGTAAAGCTTCTAAACAAACAAACGAATCTGGCCTCTGATTAGCTTACACTTCTTGGGAAGACTGAAGTGAAAAGTC
Organism: Cricetulus griseus; assembly: GCF_003668045.3. Classification (NCBI taxonomy): domain Eukaryota; kingdom Metazoa; phylum Chordata; class Mammalia; order Rodentia; family Cricetidae; genus Cricetulus; species Cricetulus griseus. The sequence continues at coordinate 51,297,819 of NC_048600.1, read as the reverse complement.
AAGAGCCAAAAAAAGGAATTTGTATCTAAGAGGAACTTAAGAACTTGAGAACCAAAGAAAAATGCATAACTCTGAATAGAGTTAATTGGAAGCATTAAGTCACAATGCAGACTATGAAATTCTATATCAAGGAGGATAAAATGTGGAGAAACTAGGGAGAGAATCTGGCCCCCAGCATAACAAATTACATATAATATTCCACACAATGCCTTGAAGCAGTCATCCAACCAACGTACTGAGAAGAAAAGCAGTCATTGGGAACCGAGGTGATGTTTTACCCCCTCATCTTCCATCATTAAGCTTTGGGTTCCCTCATGAACTACTAAGATAAACAATAGTGGACAGCTCAACATTTATCCAAATAAGCCAGAAAGCTACCATGATAAAGGAAATTGAGTTTATAGACACAGCAGGCTCTTGCCTAATAGATGAGAGTAATGTGTCTAATGCTGAGCATCAATCTATATTTCAAATATATTATGAAGGGGACCTCTAAAAAATAACTCATCCTGCAAGATCGTTTTGTGCGGAGGGTGGTTTATCTTCTGTTGTGTCTAATTGATATCTGTGTAATTCAGTTATAGCACTTGCTACTGAGAATGATGTAAGAAAAAGAAAGAAGGAATGTGGTTGTTGCTCCCCAGGGGAACATCGAAAATTGGGGTTTCCAAATCATGTTCACCTTCAAATCTGTTGTCTTAGGATGACCCTTGAAGCCAGAGAATAAGTGTGTTTACTTTGTAATCAAGTGAAGGTATTCTCAAATGTCTTCAATCCTATTGAAAATCAACATGAATGGGAGAGCTGTTTTAGACCAGGTCCTTTCTTTGCCTTACTTTGCTTATCTTCATGGCACTGAGGTAACCCTATAACATAACCTCCCAACACAAAACAGTGGATGTAGAAACTGTCATCACATAACCACTATATTGTGTTGGGAGGTTATGTTGTAGAGACAATATAATAGAGGGAGACATTATAAGTTTAAAGAGAAATCAAGCACTAGGGAAATGTCTGGAGAGCTACAAAGATGGCACCAACTAACAATCTAAGCAACAGAGGAGAGGCTACCTTAAATGCCCTCTTCTGATAATGAGATTGATGACTAATTCATATGCCATCGCATAGCCCTCATCCAGCAGCTGGTGGAAGTAGAAGCAGACACCCACAGCTAAACACTGAACTGAACTGAAATCCAGATGCAGAGAAGGAGGACTGATGAGCAAAGGGGTCCAGACCCCTTGAATATGGGTGTCAGTGAGGAGACCTTGGAAATCTATGGGGCCTCTTGTAGTGGATCAGTACTTAACACTACCATAGGAATGGATTTTAGGAGCCCATCCCACATGGAGGGATACTCCCTGAGCCTCGACACAAGGGGTTGGCCTAGGCCCTATCCCAAAGAATATGACAGACTTTGAAGACCCCCCCCAATGGAAGGCCTCACCCTTCCTGGGGAGCAGAAAGGGTATGGGATGGGTAGGATGTTAGTTGGGGGCGGGGAGCAGAGAAGGAGGGGAGGAAGAGGGACCTAGGATTGACATATGAAAATAATTTTCTTCCTAATAAAAAAAGAAACATAGTTTAATTCATGTACATTCAGAAGATATTTTAGTGGACACATAGAGTTGTACAAGTTTAAGGGATGTAATAATAATTCAACATATATAGTAAGAAATTATCAACTCATCATTGTTAGCATTTCCATCCTTAAACATTTATCATTCCTTTATGGGAATTCTGGGGGCCCTCAAACACCTCTTTTCTGGGACTTTATAAAGTGCACTATAAATTATTATCAATTAGTCACTTCACTATGCTATGAAACACTGCAACTTCTTCTCCAAACTATTTTGTTTCCCATTATCTCTCCTCCCCACCCCGCTTGTGCACAGTTTATGAAACCCTTGGCTGTTGAATCTGGTGCGGCTTTGGGATAGCAGCTTCCTGAACTGCTTGCAAAGGTTTACTCCGTCTTGGTGTTTGTTTGCATTTGAACAGAAAGAATCTGTACCATCTCTTCCACCCCCTCCCCAGTCCCAAACATCGAACCATTAACTATCCTGGAGCAGAGTTCACATTTATCCTTTCCGTCAAGATTAAATTTTTAAAAGTGATATACATAATAAGAAATGACAATGCAGTTAATTTTATTTTAGGCTTTTTAAAAAATGCACTGGTCTGCTGAGCTGTGGCTTTCTCTCAGCCTCCAGCTCCCACCCCTCATTGCTTCTTCCTGCCTCATCTCTTTATTCCTAAAGTCACTGGGGTAAGGGTACCACCTAAGGCCTTACTGTCCTGACCCTGTCTTGGAAGAAACATCTTCATTTCTTTTGTGAGACTGTGACTGCTGATTGCATGGTGTTTTATTCTTCTCTTCAAAACTGACAGGAATTAAGCATCTTGGAAAGGTCAGCTGACCACACAGAGATGATAGCTGGATTGTAATGAAATACTGATGGCTTGTTTTAATGTCAGAGGGAAATGGGAGAGTGGGACCAAAGGAAGAGCTGAGATTAGATTTACCTTGAAGGAAGAAAAATTGTCTGTTGTGTTTTTATGACTACGGGATTTATTAAACAAGCTGTGTGTGCCCCACCAAGGGAGAACTCTGTCACCGCATTGGGGGGGGGGGACTGGGGTTATATGGAAGCCAAGAATTCCTAAGAACCCATTTTAATTTTGCCCACACTCTTTAGAATTCTTTTTTGTCACACATTGCTTACCATCCCACTGTTCCCCAAAATTTTATTTTTTCTGTGACTCCCACAAGACAAAGCAAGATATCCAAATCAAAAAACTCCACCAACTGAGGAGGTACCCACAGTGGATGGAACTGGCTCTAAGCATTTATCATCACACATTTCAAAACACACTCACCAAGAAGGATATTACACAACAAGCATTTTGTTGGAAGAACGGGTGTGGGAGTCTGTTGGTAAAAATGCAGAGACAGACTAGGAGCAAGAGGAACTAGGTGTGAGTTAAAGAAACATGGAAAGTGCTCTTGTCTTCTGTAAGTAATGCTGTCACATTTGGGCCAATAACTCAGGCTAGTGATGGACCAAGCAGGGTACAGACCCTAATGGCAGAGAATGTTTTATGTGCAAATGAAAAGAAAGTATGGCAAGAAAAACAGGATGCAGAAGGAGAGAGTGATATCAGACAGCATTCCTTTGTGTAGCCAGAATATACATGTACATGTGTGCACAAGTGTGTGTGCAGTCATGAGTGCATGCATGTATGTATGTGTGTGTCTGTGTGTATTTGTGTGTGTGTGTGTGTAAGAGAGAGAGAGATACCTTTATAATATATGTTTGTATGGTTATATATGTACATTCACAGAATCATATGTATGGACATATACAAACACACACGAATTGATATGTGTGTGTACATATGTTTCCCTAGAAATAGACAAACAAAAAGAACCAAGTGATTACTTAGGCAAAGAGTCATTTCCGCTGGCTTCCATAGAACAAGAAAGGACCACATGTTCACCACCAGCCTCGTGGATATAGGGAAGCTTACTTCATGGTCAGTTGAGAAAATCCTTTGAGATTAAACCGGCTCTTATTTTTCTGCTGGAAGATGAGGCCATGGTTTAGTCCATCTGTTTGCAGTCCTGTCTTTAGCATCCTAAAAGATTCTACCCCTTAAACTTCAAAAGCCAAAAAAAGGGGGGATGATCATGATGAGTCGAGGGCTAAAGCCCGTGGCCAGCAACGATTACTGCTGCGCTGATACAGACCCTCCCAATCTCCATCCAAACTGTACAATCACACAAGTATCTGTGGGAAGGTCGCCAAGGTGTCTTGATGGGAGGGTTTCCACTTGTGCCTAAAGATTCTTCAGGTAGCAGAGAATTTTGACTTGGGGCTTTAATGCCTTTGAATGCGCATCAAGAATAACACTGACATGCTTTCACCGCAGCCTTGGAATCCTAAAATAAATAATAGAAAAATTGTGATTTAAAATATAATTCCAAATACTAACTGGGCCCCGCTGCCTAGATGAGTAATAAGCTTCAATAAATGTGTGACAGGCACAAGGCTCTTCAGTATGAAGAGTAGTGAGGGCTCAGAAATAGAAATAGGTTTTTCATTACATGAGGGATTATGTTCAGCCTGACTGTGGAGCCTGTTCAGCGGGGCCTCAGCTGCATCTTCTGCCTACGGTTGTATTAACCGGTAATAGTAAAACGGGTAACGTGCCGCCCAAGAACAGCGATTTGTTTTAGGGAGGAGAAAAAGGTCGATTTCTCCTGCTTAAATCGGGATTACCATTGTTTACCACACACTTTCCCTTAAACTCCTATTCGGCTGCGCTAATGAGCTGCAATCTGAGCTGGTTCCACCTGGGTGCCTACTGAAATTTGTGAGCAAATCAGTGAGCCAGGCAGCAGAATGGTCGGGGATACAGTTTATGACTGTCGTGGGTTTGCCCACATTGGCTCATGGGCACATTCAAAGGGATGTCTTAAATATCATAGGACATTTTCCCTTTGCGTTTCAAACAAAACTCAACCCACCACCTGAGCTTTCCCAGTTCAGTATCTGAAAATGCATCGTCCCCACCCCAGTCCCCCAGGCTTCAGAACTGGCATGGATCCTGGGGAAACTCTGCAAGCCATCTTACCTCCTGGTGATGAAAAAGACTATAAAGGGTCCCCAAGGATGAGTGCCATTTGGGATTTCAGAAGGGTTTAGGGATACGATACCTATGGTAGAAAGGGTGGATTAGCAACATCAGAGAGGTTTTCTTTTTCACACGCTAATAGAGAATTTCTTTCTTGATGCAAACAATGACTCACTGAAACTTCAGCCACCAAAGACCATTGTTCGCCTGGATCAGGAAACCTGATTGTCTCCTTCCCACTTCTCACTGTAAGGCCCACCTGGGCAGGGGCCCTGAGGGGAAGAAAAACTGAGTTTGCATAAGGAAGGTCCTATCTCGACCAGTTAACTGAGTGCTCATGAGAAAGTAGATTAAAATTCCTAAGTTTTGTTTTACCTAACAAGAAGGAATAGTGAATAACAGTTATAATGATAGTGTTATGATTTTCATTTATTCTATGTAAAGTTTAAAGTAGATATTGATTTTTTTAAATTATTTTTTTTCTCAGTACATAATCTCATTAGAGGGAAACACACACAGAGATGCTAAATTGGAACTTGAGGATGGGGCTATTAGAATCCAGAAAAGGGGAAGACCCCTGTAGTTAAGGATGACTGGATGGAGGTCACAGGCTGGCTCAGTCCTGGGAAGGCGGATAGACATTGAGCCAGGAAGCCCTTCAGATTCAAAAAAGAGCAACAGGGAAGGTGAGAAACTGGAATTAGTGGGGAAGCAGGGGGAGGCAGGCAGAAGCATGGCCGTGGGGAGACCTTCTATGACCAGTTGAAATGGTAGTGGAGACAGCACACCACTGCATGATTGATGGTCTTCAAATCTGGCAGGAGGTTTAATTTGATTAATTTGGCAATAGGGAGGTACTCTAAGTTCATAAGTGAGAGTGTAATGTGATAAAATTATGACATGATTTCATGTCAATTACCTGCTAGATGCTCCATAAATATTTATTTACTAATTGATTGAGGATTCAGGATAGAGTGGGGAATAGGAGGGGAGGCAGCAAGACTTCTCCTAAGGTTCTGGAAGTAATCAGTGGGTGTGTGGTGGTGATGGCCCTGGTAAGAGAGGAAGCTACAAGCATTGAGTTTCAGAAAGATTCTAGGAGAGATTTCTTCCAACCAAGGAAAATCTGAATTAAAGTACAATTTGTTTCATGTTGACTCAGGAGCTGAAGAAGAGAGGGTTTTCTAATGCATCTTTCCAGATTTTTTATTATTACTATTATTATTATTATTATTATCAGAAAAAGAGAACTGAAAAATTAAAAATTAACACACAATCTTTAAATCACCACTCACTTTTCTAAAAGCAGGGCTGGCCAAAGCATTTTTTATTGCTATGTAATTCTACCAGGGCTGGCTGGAAGCCATTCTTTTTTAATGCACTCAGTAAATCTCAGTGCGGTTTCTTTATTATGAGAGAGCCCTTTGATCCAATAAAACCCATCAAGACCCCTTCTGAGGCATTCACTTTGGATTTTGTATGAATGTCTATAGAGAAAAAGAAGGGCAGAACTGGGCTAAAACTAAACTCTAAAAGGCTAACGAAATTCCTCCGTAACACAGGCCTGATATGTAAGGCAGATCTTGGGAACTAAGAAGAGGCATTGGGCTATACACATGGAAGCCCAGCATACTCATTTATAAATAGAAAACACGCCCCAGGACTTGAAGGCACTTGTCTTTTCAAATGCAGGCTGTGGTCAGGAGAGGCAGTACCATTGCCCTGTTTGATTCAAAGCTGTGAAGCTTACAGATGAAAATCTTAAAAGAAGAAACTTGCCTTTTGATCAGCTGGTTGGAGGCAGGTTGGAAATGATGACGAATCTGCTACATATGCACTGTATGAGCAGCTTTCGACTCTGATGCATCTGCCTGTGTGTCTGCAAATGAGGCTGACTCACTGTACCCAGGCAGAATGGCAAGATGGATGGAGTTGGTTATGGCTTTGTGGATCTGGGCAGAGAGGGCTAGACATCAGGGAATGAGCCTTTGCCCCTCTCCCTCCACTTCCCCCTATTCCACACTGAGGTCTCCATTTATTTGCTGTGCTTTAACATTTGACTGAAGTGTATGAAATGCCCTCTCAGATCTTAGGTGGCCAGAGTCAAGCATAAACCAGTACGTTCACCTGGGGAATTTGATGGTTCGGCTCTAAACCAACCAAGGTAATTTGGGCTCTGGAGGCACTTCGGTTTGTGCTGTCTGGATTCACGGTGTAGATGAGCCTAAATTTAGTCTGTAATTGTGTCTCTGTGCTTTCTTTCTCTCTCCATCCTTTTTGCACCACTTCAAATCTCCTCTTTGCTTCAAGAGATCAGGAAGGTAGCCTTGGCCACAAAGCCAGGCATCCTGTCTCTGTCTGAAAGTTTCAGCGTAGTGGTGTATAGCATCCCAAATCACTAACCATTTCTAAAATCAGTTAAGACCAAGGTCAGACACTTCCCTCCTGTACTTGACCATGCCTGAGAGGCCATGCCATAATATTCTAATAAACTCAGCCCTAGAACCTACATGTCCCTACCAGAGACGTCACAGGGGTTAAATAATATGTCTCTGTGAGATGTAGTAATAGTGTACATTTCCACTAAGCCCACAGTTTAGTCATAAATTCGGAGAAGACTGTTATGCTGCATTTAAATATGGTCAGCTCACCAGGCAGGTTAGACAATCACAGGGTAACTGTGCTGTGTCTTATTGTAGTCCTATACTGACAACACTCTGAAAGCCTCTTTAAATTACAAAGGGAACCTACTCTTAGGAATTCAGAGATTGCATGAGAGTTGTAAGACATCCAGAAGAAGTTTAGAGTGGAGTTTGGAATGAAGTGAACAGGCTCTTAACCGTAGGGAAAGTTGTGAGAGAACAGCTTACACTGTTCTTACAAAGCAACTTGTCATTTCTCAAGTGTATAATGAAATAATGTGTATAATGAATTTTCATGCGCAGCAGCCTCTCCCTCGGATTTTGCCCTCTTCAGTGCTTCATAGTATAACAACAGAGTCTCTTAGAACAGTATTTTGTAATCTTAAGACCAAGGGCTCCCCAAAAAAACCAACAGGAAATGTAAATGAGTATCAGCTCCAAGACTGCTTATTTGTAAGTGAACGGGGATTCTGGCCAAGGGTGGATGTTCATGGAGAATTCTGAAAATTACTGAGAGTGGAGAAGGAGGAAAGCCAGATGGAAAGGCTCCCTATTCGGTCACTCCAGTGACTAGTAGATATTTTATGATTTCTGTGAATGGCGAGAGCAAAGGGCTTAGTAAACATGGTCTGTGAAATAGGAAGAAATGCCCCATAAATATTCAAACTGAAGGTGTTAGTGAACATTATGGGATAAGGCAACATTTCAGATGACAGTTGTTTCTCTTAGCTGCTTTTGTGGTAATCCTTTTAACGAAAGCAGGTTTGTGTGAAAAGGATGGGTGGGAACCCATGAGGTCTTTTTAAAGAATATCAGCTATTTTGTCTATTAAGTTGATTTGATTTGAAGAGCTCCTTGGCATAGACTGATGAAGGAGTCCAAATGTTATCACTCCTGGCTTTGCAGCCAAGAAGGAGTAATAACTGGTCACTATAACCTTTGCTCAGTAAGGAAGTAGTCAAGGCCCAGGGATATGCAAAATTATGTCTTCTCTCATGCAATTATGCTCATCACCACACCACCCCTTTGAGAATATTTAGCAATGTCTTAGAAATCATGTGTTGTCACAGATGGAGGATTAGCTAGTGGGGGGGGGTGGACTTTGTTGATTATCCTCCAACACTCAGAACATCCCTTAAGTAAAAGATTATCTGACCACCCAAAACATCAGTTGTCCCTGCTGATTTATAATTATCTTCCCCTACTTCCCTTCACTATCTCATCTTTTAAAAGAAAAAGAACAAAGAGTTCTCTTTACTTTTTCATGTTATTTTTATGATCATTGTCTTCAACCTTCTTCAGTGGAAGCAAAGGGTACTGTGAAGTTTGAAGAAGTCATTTGAACTAAGCCGGGCAACTCAGTCCTGTGAGAAGAAAGTCTGGTCCCTCTGAGTGTAGATCTATCCCAAATTTCCTTTCCATGAGATGTAGCTGAAAGTCGGCCATTTGTTAAGGACCTAATATGTACAAAAACTTTTCATTCCATATAACTTGTTGTCCCTGTAACTCTATCTCCCTATTTATAATTAGAGAAAGAGACTCAGAGAAATTAAATGATTTGCTAATGGGACATATAGTTGGTGCTTTGGGTTTGAGTGCCAAGAACAAGTGTGTTTAGTTCCAAAACCCATACTCTCTCCACTGTATATTTCCAATGGAGTAAAGGAAGTCTGCTTGACTATACGCACGTTACCTCCATGCTAGCCATATCCCAAGAACTGAAAGATGAAACATTCCTTAGCTGGGTCTTCTTTGTAGAACAATACATTTGGGATAGTTGGAAAGAAGGAACACAGACAGAAGGAACTAACACAAAATAAAATACACTACAAAACTGTAAGTGGGAAAAAAAACCTTCAAATCCTAGTCAAGGTGATCAATTAAGACAAAGTTCCAAGAACTGGACAGCTGGCTCAACAGAGTATGTATTGCTCTTGCTGGAGACAGAGTTTACACACACACACACACACACACACACACACACACACACACACAGCTTTTTAAAAAATAAAAATAAATATTTAAAAAAATAAAAATAAATATTTAAAAAGAAAAGACAATGTTTTATGAGGAGTTCTTTTATTTATGACCTACAAAAATTGGCAACCATTACAGTCTTGTGATGGCTTGTATCAAGATTCTTTTGTTTTTCCCTCACATGGGAAAGTGACATTGTCAGTGTCCAGTACTGTTCATGCCCTCAGCAAGTTGGGCTCTTTCTGTGTCTCCACATTGCTAATACCTGTCCTTGGATTTCTTTACCTGATTCTATAGCCTCCATATCCTTGTGGCTAATGTTATTTCAGGCATCAATTCCATCTTTGGGGAGGAAAATGGAAAAGCAGGAAAGGAAAGATACAACTTGTATGCCTCTTTCATTAGAAATAGACTAAATAAATTTTTCTCCAATGTACATACAAATGGGATGCACAATTTTACTTATATCTTATGAGTCAAAACTGTATCTTATTGCTGTCTTTCATTTTAGGAGAGGCTAGGGAAGTTTCCCTAGATGAATGGAAGGCAACAAGGAGAAAGGTACTTGGAATTATCTGATGCACCCAAAACCCAAGAGTAACTTATTCAAATGTTTTTATACTCAGCAGCCAAGTTTCTACATCACTGAAAATAGATGCAACAGCTACTTCTAAAAAAAAATTTCTTTACATGTGACTCCAGTGTGGTACTTTGGAAGATGGTGTGTTAGTCTGCAAGGGGTGCCATTAGGGATAGCACAAACCAAGCCACTTAGAGCAAAAGTTTGTTGTCTTACTGTTCTAGAAGCCAGAAGTACAATCTCAAGATATGAGTCCAGCCAGACTCCTCTTAAAGACGCTAGAGATGGACTGTGACAGCCTCTCTACTGCTTCTCTTCCTTAGCTTGTGATGCAACTCCATCTTTAGATAGTGTCTTTGTCTATCTCTTTATCCAAATTTTCCCTTTTAAGAAGGATACTGTGAGTAAGAGACCACCATTAAAATCTCAGCTTTGTCATCTGCAAAGACACACACATCATGGATGGAGTGAGGGGGATGTACACAAGTCAATGTAAAACAAAGGATTTTTCTTCTTCTTCCTCCTCCTTCCTTCCTTTCTTTCTTTATTCCTTTCTTTCTCTGTGTTGCCCTGGTTGTCATGGAACTCACTCTGTAGACCAATCCACCTGCCTCTTCCTCTCAAGTGCTGTGATTATAGGAATGCACCACCACGGCCCAGCCTGAATCTTTCTTAGTGTCTCATCAGTAATTAATGGTGATTGGTACAAGTTTTGAACATTTGTTATATTCCAATAAATTCATAGGGTTTCTTATTTAATCATTACAATAACCATATAAAGTAGGGGCTGTTATTATTTCTATCTTACAAAAGAGGAAACTAAGGCACAAAAATATTAGGTGGTCTACCCAAAATAGATAATGAGTAAGTCATCAGTCCAAATCCCAACTGCATGGGTACAAACCCTTCAGTTCTTACATCCAACTATTCTGTAGCTGCCCTTATCCATGACAATCTTCACCTCTGATGAAGTAAATTTCTCATCCATAAACACAATATAAGAGAGTTGGTGAAATGGCTAGCTAGTAAAGTTGTTACCTGTGTAAAATCTGTGTAAGAGCCAGGTATGCCTTGTAATCTGAGCACTGTGAAGGCAGGAATAGAGGGCCACTGGTACTTACTGGCCAGTCAGTCTAGCCAAAGGGTGAGCTTAGTGAGACTCTGTCTCAAAAAATAGGAGGAAGAGTGTTTGGGAAAACACCCATCATTGACCTCTGTGTCATACTCTACATATGTATGCACAGCTACATATACCTACATGCATGTGTACACACACACACACACACACACACACACACACACACACACACACACACACACACAATAATAAGTAGGGCAGACAAGTTGATTTCCTTCAAGCTTAGAAATATTCCTCTCCACTAAGCCATTCTTTGCTTCCTTAGAAACACAAATAAAACACTCCGTTCTGCACTAGGCATAATGGTTTCCTCTTATTCAAATGCAAGGCCATCTGTGCAACGTATTTTATTTCATCATTCATTGAAGCTCACTTAAAAGATGAAACCACCCTTAATGGAACAATGAAATGGAAGGATTCCCAAACTGAAGGCGAGGACTGGAGAATGAGGGAGGGGCTCCTCTAGTTCTTGCCACCTTGCCCTGAGTCTTCTGGATGGATGTAGTTTTGCTCTGATAACCAGGGAGGAAGGCAGCCCCCAGGAACCAAAGCGAAGCAATACCATTTACAGCCCAGGCATCCATGGGGCTGAAGCATGGTCCGTGCTCAGCAGCCGTAGAGTTCTGGTATGAACTGGGCAGACTGATGAAGCTTTGCCTATGGTACAGACACTGCAATGGCTGCACAGCTCAGTAACTGATCTCTTTGTCTTCAAGGCAACAGTAGTTGCTTCTTGTGATCTTTAAAACTCTGCCACAGCCATCCTTCTGCGACAGGACCAGAGATGGACAAGAAAGCTTCTACCTGTTAAGGATGGAGGGCTGAAGTCTTAGAGGGACCAGTGGCTTTCTGGAGGTAGTCAGCCATGTTTCTCGTTTCCTCCTGACTGGGGTCAGATCATACAGGAAATGGGAATTCATAGCAAGTTCTGTTTATGTTTACATGATACCCTGTCATCAGAAGTGGTGGACAGTAGGCATGACTGTCTATCTGTGTTTTATTACTGCAGGAACCAGTTCAGATAGGGGAAACAATTTGTCGACAGCAGCCACCGGGGTTACAATGGTTCTAAAGCTTTGAAACACCTATACAATCCCAAAGTCTGTATTCTTTCCATGATAACATGAAACACTGCAGTAGAGTTCTATAGTGAAATGCTTCTTATTTAAGCCAATAGAAGCTTTTAGCATCAGAAAGGGGATATGTTGCACATTGGGGACCAAGGCACTTCTTACCCTAACCACGATGACTCAAGAAGTCTGTTTAGTTTGAGCAAAGAGAGTGCTTCAGGTGACTTCTTGTTATCTCTCCTCAGTTTGGGGTTTGTCCACTTTGTGATCACTGCTCCTCCATGTGCATGGAGGAAGGGGAGCTTGGAACTTTCCATTGGTTCTCTCAGTTAGTAAACAGCCATGGGGAAAGTGCCTCTCAGTTTTCTCATCTTCCTTCCTGGAAATAAAAAGCTTTCAAGTAAGAAAGGACTAATGCTAGCAGTTACCATTTCCTGTGTACTATTTTAAATGCTCACATCCTACTAGAAGAGATGAAAAGGGTTGCTCCTACTTGGCAGGTAGAAAACCTGAGTCTTGGAAGTTTTCAGTGACCTCTCAAAGCTCCAGGAACTGGAGATGAAGAGGCTTGCTTCCTACCCCTTCCTCTATTAACTTGAGAAGTAGCTGTGGGAAAACAATCATTTGCTTTCTCGGGGACCTTGCTTTCCCCCAAACAGCAACCATAGCATTCATTCTACTTTCAGTCTGCCCAGAACACTAGGCTTTGCCTACATTGTAACAATTGGCCACCCTCTGGGGTTACACTGTTTTTAAATCTCAGTTTCCTTGCTAAGGAAACCGAGGCTCAGCAATATCAAGTAGCTTGCGGAATATTGCACAGCAAGGTGCTGACTGAGCAAAACACCCATGCACCTAACAGTAATGTTCTATGATCTCCATGTGAGATGTCCCGGAGGTCCTTCTGCTCTGGCTTTTGTCATCCCCTTGCTGTCTCTAATTGACAAGCTTAGTACACATTTTCTTCCCCAAATATAGCAAGTCGGTGGCGAGCATCTGTGACATTCCAAGGGTTGTGTATCACCTCCATTCAATTCCAACATTACAGATGGAGAGGAAACTGGGGTCCAAAGCCTTAAAGTTATTTGATCACAACAGGTTAGGGGAGCACAAGAGTAACTTCAAAATCAGGCCTGCTGAATGTAGTACCCATGAATCAACCTGGGTTCTATGGGCAGGACTCTCAGAAGCCATATCCACAACCTCTTCTCTTTGACTTCCTGTGATCAATGAGGTCATAACCCTCCACCATCTTCTCAGGGTTTGGGGGGTTGAAGAAGGCATTTTTATTCAAGAAAACCTCTGGTATCAGGATAATGAAGAGATTCATATTCCTGTGCTTATTAAATATAACTTAACCAAGTTATTTCACCTCTGAGACACTTGCACCGTCAGAAAATGTTAATAGTAAATGCAGCCACCTCCAAGAGTTGCTGCACAGTTCAAATGGGCTGTGGCAATGGCTCAGTTGGTAAACTTCTTCAGGTACAAGCATTGGGAGCTGAGTTTGATACCCAGAACCCATGTAAACACTGGATACAGTAGCATGTACCCATACAATCCAAACCCTGAGGAGGCAGACAGGAGGATTCCTAGAGTTCACAGACCAGCCATTCCAGCCAAATAGGTGAGCTCCAGTACAGTGACTGACCCTTCTCAAAGGAAAATGTAGAGAATGGTTGAAGCAGACACCTCACATCAACCCCAGATCACTAACACACACAAGCATGCATGTGTATACTCACACACGTTCTTAAGAGTTACTACAGACATTAAAGTAGATGTTGCATACATATTTCACACGGTGCTCAGTCTAAAGTGGGCACTTGATACTTGTTAAAAGAGCAAAAACATACCTCATGGATAACTAGACAAAGCCAGCTCAGGATGACACTGAGGGTTGCAATAGGCTTCTCCCCAAGAACAACGCCCCACCTCACCCCTGCCACCCTTACTTCCAGCTTTGATGATTTGGTGGTTTCTTTTCCGGACCTGGAGATAGATCCGTCTCATTTGTCCCAAGCCAGCATGAGGAGCCGCTCATCAGTTCACTGGAGGAAAAGGAAGTGAGGCTAACACTTGTGTTAGTAGTAGCTGAGGGCTGGTGGAAGGAACATGGGCTCTCAGGCCTGGTTAGACCTGAAGATGAATTCGGCTCTCAGTTAGATCTCCCGGAGCTTCAGATTATCAGTCTAGTGTGAAGATAACAATGCCCACCCTTGCAGAGTTATTATTCATAGTAAACAATATGATAATTATAAAGGGCTCTAATAGGTAATAAGACTGAGGCTGTTATTTTTAGATTGGCCAACTCGTTTGCATAGACGCTCGGTGATGGACCACTGGGAAGATACAACCTGCATTTTCCCAGTGTTTTCTTGCCACTCTTATGTGACATTTGTATTCTGAACTTTTCCCCCTCTAGCATGTGGCTAGCAAGCTGCTTTTGAATAGCATCCATGCTGTTTAATTTGTATCGGGAAGTGAACAAATTTTCATAGGCTGCATCCTTCATGGGAGTAATCGGAAGCCCATTTCTTCTCAGTCAGCATCTGGGATGTCAAGGGTACACCCCTCAAAAACAAAGGGTCTTAGCTGATTCAGTCGCCATTCTGGTGGTCTTGGTGCTGGTCACAGTGGCCATACATTGGAGTAGAAGGCAGAGGATAGCTTCAAGATTCTTCATGCCATTCCTGCCACTAGCAGATAGATGACAAGTGAATCCTGGGGCCTCCTGTCCTGTCACTTTGGTTTTCATTGCTGCCTTTGCTCTATCCTTCTCATGCTCACCACTTTGTGCTTTCTTTGGGCATCTCTCCCCCTTCCTAGACCTCCAGCTTTGTAGCCCCAGTTCTTCCACTGTTGGGAGAAGATGATGTTCTGTCTCAGTTTGTGCTTTTTTTTTTCCTTCTGTTACATTAACTGCCCAGTGGCACCTTGGACTTGGGCAAGGAGTTTATGAGAAACACAGCATGTAAAATGGCTTTAAAATTCTTACTGTAGAAATGCTAGAATTACGAGACCCACTCCCTTTTCCTTTCTGCCTGATCCTCTCCTCCTCCCCAGCATCAGGCCTGGTTTCTTCTCCCTCTGAATTTATCCAGCTCACATAATTTGCCTTTTCATTTTGTGAATGGAGATAATTTGTGAATAGAAATTACTTCCAAATGTTTCAAAAATATTTTCTAAGCATTTGCTTTAACACAGTCTTAGAAGCTCCCCAGCATACCCCCCTTTTTTTCTTTTTTCTTTTTTCATAAGAAAATAAGTATTGCTGAGGAAATAGAGCCAGAGGTGGGACGGGGGTTGGGTTGACTTGCTGTTCTTAGATTTCTTTTACTGAAAATGGTTTTAGGTCCCCAATTGCTAGAGTAACTGCAGGTAAGATTTATTGAACCCCTGAGTTGAGAAAGGCCAGGGAATACTTTCTGCAGGCTCTTGGCCCTAAACTCCCAGAAAATAAGGAGCAACATAGGAGGCAAAAAAAGAGGGGTCTGGATGAGTTAGGAAAGTAGAGCTCATCTGGCAGCTGAGGACTTTTTTGGTGAAGTCCTCCCTACATCAGTATTTTAATTTAAAGGCTGATTCTCATGTCTAAGTGATGTTCAGGTTCCTCCCACACATGATGGGCTTTTTCTTAGGCCAACCATTCAGCAAACATTCAGACTCTGCCCTTCTCTTTAAGTGCTAATAGCCCAGTGGTGATGCCCCCAGGAGGTCCCCATCACACAGAGAATGAAAAGAAATGCACAGTCACCTACAGCCTAAGACCACAGCAGGGCTTGGTAGGAAGTAGGCGGAGAAAGGAAAAAAAGAACAAATTGTCTGAAAGTATCAAGGAGCACTAAAGAAAGAGGGTGGCATTGGACTTCTGGGAGGAAGGGTGTGGAAGAGTTTGACAGCAGGGCAAGGTGAAGGAAGTTCATGTCAAGGATGGAAGAAGCCCAAGTTCAATAGATAAAGCCCAAGGAAACATGCACATGTACCTTACCTCTGTGATCAACACTGGAGCAAAAAGGATACAGGGAACTAGAGTATTGATGGAGATGGGGCTGAGGGGCATTATCACAAACAAAGACACTTCGTACGGTACAAATGTGTGCTTGGATTTGATTCCAAAATGGTATGAACCCTGCTGAGAATTCTGAGTCCAGAAAAGCACAGCACAATGAAAACCCTGTGCAGAATGAAGTGAATGAGTTAGTGCCATAAGCAGGGAGAGAGCTAAGTGTGCTCTTTGGAAAGCCACATGAAAGGAATTTGATCACATCCAGGACAAGGCAAGCAGAGTGGATAGCATATTTGAGAGAGACATTTTGAATGGCAAAATTCAGATTGGTCACTGAATAAATCTCATGGAAAGGGGAAGGGAACCCTAACATAATCCAGCCAAACTGATCAGACTCTTACTGGGTGGTAGACAAAGTGGCCTGGGGCTGGCTCCTGGAAACACAGCAAGTGGCCTGGATCTGGCTCCTGGAAGCAGAGACAGCAAGATACATTTCCTGATCATCCGAAGAAAGTGCACGTTAGCTGTTCTGGATGGTGGCTAAACTTGGGACAAGGGTGGACTATTTAAATTGTTTCTGAAAATGTAATGAAAAGGTGACAGCAGCGTGTGCTTAATAAACTATCCTGTTTTAATTGTCACTGAATTATGCTTTAAGACAGCAGTTGTTAGGACACAGCAAAGGCTTAAAGGTACCCACTTCTCGCCGCTTGAGATGACACACTTTATCGATTCAACTGCCAAAGAGTTAGGAACAGTGAACATACAGGTGACTTGTGTTAAGCTTGAGGACTAGGCTTAAGGTGGTCATGGGTTAAACTGTTAGATTAACGTCAGAGTGGGGTTCAGGAGACAGTGTTGAGGCTGTAGACAGGCTGATCTGTCATGTGTCATGTTAACTTAGACAAATGCTTGTCTAACCTGCAGCCTGTGGCCAACATGCATCCCAAGATAGCTATGATGTGTTCCAACACATTTATAGATTATGACATCATGTCACGATGTTAAAAGGTTGAACATGCCTGACACTGCCTCCCTACCTAAAAGCACACTATTTCACTACAAAAGACAGGGCCTTGGGCTACAGGGTGATGCCCAAGCCCAAGAGTCTGGAGTCCCCTCTTTCTCTCAGTACTAGTTAGGAAGGAAGGATTCAAGAGAGCCTTGTTGTCACCTGGGAAGGCATAGGCTCGAATTCTCAGAACCCAAGGGAAGGTCTCAGAATACACAGTACCTGACTTTTTATATTAATAAATTGTCCCAACATGTTCCTACAAGATATGTCTGAGCTATAATCTACAAAACCTTACCTGGTTATTACAGTCTCCTATGACTTTGCTTCTCTGATGCCACTGTTGTTTGCTTTTATTGTGTTGTAAAGGTCCCTGTCTGCCCATGATCCCCCAGGTTTTTGGCATGTGAAAGAGCAAAGAGTGAAACAGTTGTTGCTTCCCCTCTGGGCACATCTGTCAGGGGTCCACAGTTGGGTGGGATGGAAACTCAACCTGCTCCCCAAACTACAGTGTTGGCTTTGCTGAGCCCCAAAGGTCCCTAAGATAAGGATGTCTTTGGACCCTGTCCAGGCCATTTCCTTCTGCACTCACAGTTTAGACAGAATCTCTCCTCCCTCTGATATCGTTGGATAGGTGATATGCCAAACCAAAGTTAGAACCGTTACACGACATTTCCTTGAGTGCAGTTTCCTTGGTTCACCCATTCATCTGCTGTGCTGGAAGGGGAAATGCAGAATCAAAACTCCATTAAACAGATATGCCAAGTAACGAAGGGGAGAAAAAAAGAAAAAAGTTTCTTCAACTTTTATATGCTCAGAATTGTCTCACAAGCATATTTTTGTTCCTCTATTTAAAAATTGATAACCTAGAAAGAAGAGTCAAGAGCCAGGACTAGGAGCGGTTTGTGGAACAAAAGTGGCCCCTACTGGTGGCAAAGCTAGGCTTAAACGTGAAGTTTAGATTTGTGCGTGACCTTGACCAAAGTTATATCCTCCCGAGAAGGCTTCCTAATGATTTTCTATGTCTGGAAGGGCAAACCCTCTTTAGATGTATAAATATTAAAAAGCACTCCTCCAGCATAAGGGCACTGGTTTCAGGGCTCTCGACTGGCTTCTTCGGCTTGTAATTAAAAACATCTACTGGATAACTAACCAGCAGCGTGTTTGCTTAAAGGAGCAAAAGCTGTAAAGCTGATTGGGAAGCAAACTGAATGGGAGTGACCCGTGGGTATCTGTTCTCATTCCAGGTTTCTGGAGGCATCTTCCCAGCTCCAGCTCTCCCAGGCTCCTCAAGCATTGGGAGAGGAAACCCACTGCATTCCGTTTCCTTCTGTCTTTGAGATTTTTGCTCCATCCTGTTGTCAATTATTCTGGGATTTGATTTTTGTACCTTTGCTCTGTGTCTTAATTGACAGAAATGGTCCTTAAGGGAAAAGCATAGTTCCCTGAATTAGGATACACAGGTGAAGGCTCCAGGAGAAGCCCTCACCGGCCGTAGTTAGTAGGTAAAACTGTCATTACTGAAATGTTACAGAGTTGTTGTTGATTTTTTAAGGTAATAGAATGCTGGAATCCTTGCTTCCTTTTAAAAAGTAGACTCCATAGACAAATGCAAAAGGCTGTGGTTTCTCTAACCCTGGAAAAGAAAAAGAGGCTTGAAATCCACTCGCTCCTAAATGGCCGGTTACGGCCATCTCTGTTCATTTTGTACCCAGTCTTAAAAACAGTCCTCCATCAACCACATTTGCAGATGGAAAAGCTGAGATCTGGACATAAGTTGTTCCCTGCCATGCAGCAATTAAGTGGCCATTTCAGAACACCTTCTGACTCTGCAACCTTTGTACTCCTAAACAAAGGCAGGCTTCCTTCCTCCCTCTCTTCCTTCCTTCCTTCCTTCCTACCTTCCTTCCTTCCTTCCTAAAATACTCACTGCATACCTATGAATGGGCAGCATTGTACCAGGAGCTGAAAGTCTGAGGCTGAGACAGATGGACAGGTGTCAGCTCGTCTCTGACACTGTTTACTGTGCCTACTTACTTTCAACTTCTGCTCCCAGACTCTAAGCTCCCAATTTGCATATTCTCTTCCAATTTGCATATTCTCTTCCAATTTGCATATTCTCTTCCAATTTGCATTCTCTCTCTCTCTGTCTCTCTGTCTCCGTCTCTCTCCCTCGCTCTCTCCTCTCTGTTGATAGATTGTGAGCATAAATAACTATTGAAATAGATTTTTCCCAAGACTTCTTAAAACCAGTTTTCAGTGAGTCCTGAGTGTCTCCCAAGTCCCACTGAAAGACACCAGAACATGTTATATTTTCATAGTCAGCCACCCTTGGCCATAACATGCCATGTCTGGCCATCCTCTAGAGGCCCACTGTTCTGCATAGCTCTTCAGCCTCCTACTACTTAGGTTAAATTGGACTTTATGCATTTAAAATAAATGGCTGTCAGGCATGGGTCCAGCATGATTAGAATAACAGTGGTGGTACGGGAAGAGGGTTTTTTGGACCTATAAAACAATCCATGCAATGAACTGTTGTCCTCCATCCAGTTATACCAAAGCACGTGTAGGGCTTGTTTGTTTTCATTTTCAATCTTGATGGGAAGGGTTGGGGAAGAATTGTTCCACAACAAGCTCAGAATTGTGGCTGGCTTCCTGGATGGTTGTTTTCACCCTCTGAGATTGGGGGCGTGGAGGGCAGCCATGCCCCTCACCCTTCCTGCTCTGCCTGCTCAACATCGCATTCTGTCCACCCAGCCGGCACTCTGTAATCAGTGTTACATGTGTCAGCTATTGAGGTCTCCTATGCCACCTCCCTTGTCTTTCTTCAGTCCATGGAAGCAGTTTGTTTGGCCACCAGTGCTTGGGTGGGGGGGCTTGGATTAGCACAACTGCATTTGCTGCTGTCCGAATGTGGCCTAATAGAGTTAGTAGAGAAGGGTCTTGGAAGCAACGGGTCTGACAAGGAAAGCTTCTGTAAGCTTGCCTTTGTTTAGAAATATGAACTTCGAAACCCTACTGCAGAGAGTGTCGGCAGCCACACTGATCCGAGGCCTTGGGCAAATTCATTTGAATTGCTTTGAAATTGGATATTCAAAATTCAATAAAAATAAGCCAGCCTGATGGTACAGCTGCAGCATTCCATCCATCCAGCTGGGTAAGCCACGATGATTTCCAGGCCGAGGACTAGAAAGCCCGAGTGTGATGGGAAGATGAGCTCTGGAGCTGCCAGAAAACTCTTTCTGGCAGCCCAGCCCGCCGAAGGCTCCCTGCCAGCCTACTCACGGAGCAGGGCTGCTTTGGCACTAAGTGGCTCCTCTTGCTGGCCTGCCCAGGCAGGGACGAGGTGCCTGCCTCAGTCATGGACAGGGTCCAGGGGGAGGGAATGCCTCAAGGACAAATGGATGGGGTGTTGGAAAAACAATAAAATCATAACACTCCAGTTGTTTGGAGAATGGCTGGACTTCCCAAACACTCTGCAGCAGATCCAGAGCCATCAGACACGTAGGCGGGTTTAATTAAATTGTATGCAGATGCAGGCAAACATTGTAATTTGCCCTTGGGCAAATCCTGCAGTTTTTGCCTGTAACAGGGGACCTAATATCCTGGAGGCAGCTTTCTTGCCACCTGCCAGGGAAGGTCTCTTTTCATCGTGGACCATTTAGAAAGGCTATTCTCCCAGGGGTTTTAAGGGAGACTGTTATCTTCTCCCTTATCTCCCTGCTTCAGAGGCATTATGACAGGGCATAAAAACTGAAATGCCTATATAGCAGATGATATGTTCATGTATGCATACATAAACCTAAACATATATTGTAATATATACAGGCATTTATAGAGAAAAGTAGATCGGTAAGAACATAGGTAGATAGATGGATAATTGATAGATAGATAGATAGATAGATAGATAGATAGATAGATAGATAGATTCCACATGGAAGAAATGTAGCCTGTGGGTCCTTAGCAGCCTGTTCAATTTTCTTTATCATGCCCATCATATCCCAGGCATGAGTCTAGGCTCTTCTCTCTGTTGGAATTTGTATGCAAGCTAACTATTTCAGGTCAGATTCCAGGAGAAATACATCCCTTAACCTTCCGATTGTCGCACCTATACCACCCACAGTACCATACCTAAAGAGGGGTAATTGGAGTTCCGGCGTGCAGGGACATTGTGAGCAGCCCACTCCATTGGCCTGCGTTCTATATCACCAGCCACTCAAGGGCCAGCCATGAAATTTAATTTGGAGTCTTACAGACACGTTCTGAATCCGAAATCTCAATAATAACTTTCCCTTTGCTCAGCCTTTTAACTGTGAAATTCAGTTGGGGAGTTTCGAAGCAGCAGGTAATGTCACAGCACTCCAGAGGGATTTTGCCAGAATTCTACTAAAGTGCTTGCAAGTGTCATTTCCATATTTAACTAATTTCAGTTTTTAATTAGCTCCATGTGAAAAATGAGAGTTCACGCTGAGCTCCTCTGTCAGCACAGACGCTTGTTTCCTTTCTAGGATCTCAGGACAATTAAGAAAAAAATAGTTGATGCTACAGTAAGTGTGATCATGCATAGCTCTCTCAAGCCATAACATTGTTCAGTGACAGTAAGAGGTGGCAGTGCCAGGCCTTGCTCAACAAACTGGGAAAGAGCAGTTTAGGAAAGAGTGTTGTACATGCAGATTTGTGAGTCCTGAGTCTGGGATGATTTTTTAGCTACAGAAAGTGTGTTCTTGTCCCTGGCTTCTGTGAGATGACCCCAGATCAGATTTTGAAAGAACACTGTATAAAACAGATAACTGCAAAGGTGCTGTTACTATGGGAACACGGGTTTCCCAGGTACCATCTCTGTGCTACACAACAGCATCCAGGTATTTCGAAGGTCATTGGATTTCTGATTCTTAAGGCCTTGGCATACGAAAGTAACCTCTTTATGTTTTAAGTTTCAAAATGCAGTGCAGACATGGAAATTTGTTAATCCTACATTCAAAGTGGAAATTTACCACTTGGGACTAACATGCAAATGGAAAACTACACAGTCTTCAAAAAAAAAGTGTATTGAGAGGTTGTGTTTTGCATAAACTGAAAAATATTTGATGTGATCAGGTTTCAGAAACAATTTTGAGGAAGCCAAACAAATACAGGTCCTGCATCTCATTTGCATAGCATCCATGCTAATGGCATTATTTGTTTAAAAGAAGAGATTCGTTAAAAGTTTTGAAAGTGATTAAAGTAGAAAAGTATTTGACACTTCTCTTTAGTATTAGACACTTCTCTTTAGAACTAACTCTGGAAAATTGGTTCAGAGAGCTGAATCCTTTTTTTTTCTTCTTTTTTTTCTTCGTGTTGGGTAATTGTCCTCTGCTGACAATGAATGTTAACAGATTGCCAGCAGGACATTGGAATGTAAGTCCCATAAAGGACCTTCAAATATCACATTCAGATGGCTTGAACAAGCAAGAGAGGACACATAGAAACAGGGTTTTGTCCTAAGTTCTCTTGTTGGCTACCTGTGTAGAAAGAGCAACTGTCACTTTGCAGATGAAGTAGATTGCCTTTTTGATATGAGGTCATGGCGGATGTCCTCTGGGGTAGGCAGAAACATCAGCATTGAAATTTTGTAGAGCATGACATGATAAAAGATGGAGGCAAAAAAAAAAAGATGGGGGCAATCACTGAACATCAAAAGACCACTCCTAAATTCCTCAAATTGAAATTATTGCTTCAAGAACCGATGGCCAGCAAGAAAAGCCCACTTGTCCAGTGAGCCTTGCCATTTGCTCTCCCTACTTGGGGAATTCTCATGTGAGCCCAGAGGGTGGAGTGCTTCTCTTGTGGATATGATCTGGCCTCATCTGCACTGGGTGTTTAAAAAAAGAGGGGTGCCTGGGCAGCTGTAGGATTGGTCCACCAGATGGGAAATGGGTCCCATGGTCGCATTTCAGGGCTGGCTCACCTACACCTGCTCTAACAGTGCTGAGTCTATTGTGCTGCCCTGGTGATGTGCAGGAGGTGCAGGGATGGAGGGCGCTGCAAAGGGACCTGAAGGAATGGGGTCAAGATACGTGATGTGAAAAACACATAGAATAAGTAAAACAAAAAAGGAGACGTGCGACTTCTGACTTAGCTTCCTGAGGGACTCTCTATCCATAACTAGAGATAGGAATCTATCTTTGCTTTGCTCAAATATGGCCCCAGGAAGGCCTCTTGGTATCCTAGGGGACAGCTTCAGTCACAAGAAGCCTCTCCTAACCCAAGAAAGTTGGAGCCATCTTCCTTTCAATGGTGTAGACTCTTCAGCTAATGCTGGTAACAGGTAGAAAAGATGTCTACATAAACATTCATCCATCAACATGGGGATCAGCAATTAGTGAACTCCTGAAAAGTGGCTTCCTTTACTAGAGCTTTGAAAATAGCCTGTACTCTGGAAGAAGAAATCACAGTGTACTGCTGAGGCGGTAGAGCCGAACTGGGCAGAAAGAAGCAAAGAGAAATCCTGAAAGAGGACATTAGACATTCCTGTGAGGATCTGAGAACTATGAGTAGAAGTTGTGGATTTATTGTCAGAGGCATTTTGGCCGTTATTAATAAGTTATCCACTTATTTATTGATTACCAATCAAATACAAGACATGCAAATGAGCTCTGACCATAGGGCCCACTACCACATCCCAGCATTTCTCTTTATAAACACAGATGGGCTATTCAAACTCTCTCTGAATCAGTTTCCTCCTTGGAAAATGGGCCCAATAGTAATAACTATCTAATATGGGTTTTGTATATATTAAAGGCAATAGTTCTTGAATATACCTTAACATGGTATTTGGAGGGGGAGAAGGGAGGAAGGAAGGAAGGAAGGAAGGAAGGAAGGAAGGAAGGAAGGAAGGAAGGAAGGAAGCTAACAAGAGACTACTTTAAGTTCTGAAAGTACAGGAGTGAGCTTGTCAGATATGTTTGCTTCCCTTCTGGAACACATGGTGGCATACACAGGTAGAACCAAGTAAAACTAGTCACTCCACAACCAAAGTCAATATTCTTCCGATTTCTATGTGGTAATGACACCCTCTCAGCAAGAACAAACTAACACAGATCAAAATTCTGATTAAAAGGATAATCTCTCCAAGTGGACAAGTCAGTTACACTTTCACCTGCCAGGAAATGAGCTATGCATGCACATGTACACACACACACACACACACACACACACACACACACACACACACACCACGCACGCACGCACGCACGCACGCACACACGCACGCACACACTGACCTGGACACACATTTCCCAGAGAGAAGACTCTTCCTTAGAAAAAGAAATAATGGCCCCCTACAATTCAAACATGCTGCCTAGCAGCCTTTGTCCTGGCTGTTTTATTTGACTAAAATATTAGATAATTCATCAAGCATTTTCAGGAATGATAGCTTCTTAGAGAACATAAAGTAAAAGATGCTAAGCTCAAGCACCTTGCCTAGAATTGAGGCTGATTTTGAGCTAGTTTTGGGGTATCCTAAATTCAAGCATAATCACTTTCTGGTGAATCATCTGGACAGTCTTGTGAACTGTCTTTGACACTTGGTACTTAAAGAGCTACTCCTCAGGACCTGAATGGGAAAATGTCTTAAAAAAAAAAAATACAGTCACATGTATGTGATTTCCCTACTGTAGAAGTACTGTGGAAGGACCCCAGCCTTGCATGGTTATTGTCTCGTGCTAAATATTCTAACAGGGAATAAGTCTCTCCATAAGTTTTGTTTGCTCTTTCACTTTTGTTTCTGGTTTTATTGTTTTCTTCTGTGTGGAATGTTCTGGTAACAACTGTTTATTCTTGCTGTCTAGGAAGTTCAGCACACGGGTGCTACAACAGATTTATGTGGTAGTAAGAGGACATCCACCTATTACTTTGTGTAATAAACTTCCTTCCAGAAGGGAGAGAGAGAGAGATGGCTTGTGCCTTGCTGGCAGGGCAAATTTAGTGAATAGCTACAGGAATCATCAAAGTTGCCACACATGGAGCTCGCAGAGATCTTTAGGGTCTACATTTTCCTCTCATAGTGGAGAGGAACTGAGCTCAGAAAGGCGTATTGTGTGCCTTCTCAGGAGACAGCCTTGGAGACGGGGCTGGACCAGCTCACCAGCCTCATGCCACATGCCGACTTTCTTGATATCAGATGTCTCTATGGAGCTTGGCAGCAGTAGAATCACAATTTGGTCCTAGCTGAATTTTCTGATAAATCTGTGGGTCCCACCCAGGACTCAGTGTGGTTGATAAAAAGAGCCGTCCATATGCTTTGCACACCAGACAGCCAGGCAGTTTTGACACTTTGGGGAAAGTGTAAATGCTTGGTCTGGATTCTCTTCTAGGCAGAGAGCCATCCCGGTACTACACGGAGAAGGGATTTGGAGGGACACTAAGCATGGATGGAGTTCTCTGTACCCCTTCAGACTTCTGAGAGAGCTGCGATAGACACAAAATCAGAAGCCTAACTGCTCACACCAAATCACTTGGTGAGAGAGTGGCCAGATTAAATGTAAGATGTCCAGCTAAATTTGAATTTCAGATAAACAACAAAAATATTTTTATAGGAATAGTCCCAAATATTGTGTGAAATATTAATATCTAACCTGAACCCTACTTCATTTGCTATGTCTGAAAACTTTCCTCAATGTCTTTACTCAACATTCTCTTAAGGTAAGATGCTAAACTCATGGAGAGGGTATAGTATCCTCCCAGCTATGGTGATTAGCCCAAGGAATGGTCAGTCATGTGACCCCTATGAATCCAATTAAAGTTCTTGCCTAGATTATTTTAAAAGTAAAACTTGAAAACTTAAGCTCTCTTTTCCTTGGTAGTCCAGGGACTGAGAAATTGGAACAGAAGATGACAGCACAGGACCTTCCCTATGTAAAGCTTCCCTGGGACTTTCAAACGACTATAACAAAACACTAGAACCTAAGTAGCTCATAAATAACTAAAATTTATTCTCACAGTTCAAGAAACTGAAAAGTCAAAAAAGTAGGTACCAATACACTTTCAAGGTCCAGAAAGACTCCCACTTGCTGGCGTAGAGAGAGAACCTTCTAGCATTGCTTGCATGATGGAAGAGCTTGAAAGCAATTAAAAGTCTTTTCTGAAGGACACCAGAGCCTTCCAGATTACTCACCTCCCACAGGACCTACCTTTTAAACTTGGAATATAAGACTTCAACATGTAAGTTTAGAAGACAACCTTCTGACTGATAGTACAGGCCATCGACAAAAATTAAAATCAGGTTTATGAGCCAAGCAGTGGTGGCTCATGCCTCTAATCCCAGCATGTGGGGGGCAGAGGCAGGTGGATTTCTGTCAGTTCAAGGCAAGTGTGGTCTATAGAGTGAGCTCCAGGGAGCCAAGGCCACACAGAGAAACCCTGTCTTAAAAAAAAACAAAAGCAGGTTTGAGTAGCTAACTACTCCTGCACCTTTATAAGCTAATTAATAACCTTCAAAATGATTAATTTGTGATTAAGCCAGGATAAGGTAAGGCATCCTAAGCTGATACATTAGTTACTTGGTTCAAACCATGAAGCTGAGCATCATGGGCCATATGGGAAAAAAAAAAACAGTTTCTCCTCAGACTGCATGAAGACAAGTGGTTGCAACCACAGGTCCCAGCCTCATGTGCCATTGATGCCAGTTCAGCTAAGTATCTAGCTTTGGGTAGGTGTATACCTGATAGAGGAAGAAAGGAGTTCACTCCAAGGAGAACTGAGATCCCCAAGACATGTCTGCCTCAGACAGGGCTAGCCAGAGCATAGAAGGAGGGAGCCACTTCACAGACACTGTCTAAAATATCTTCTGTCTAAAAATACTTCTTCTCTAACTGGCACAGTGCCAAAATTTTTCGTCTTTAAAATTTATATGTTTGGCTTAAACCATTAATTGTCCCTATAATTGCATGTCCATTAATGGCAGAAAATATGATGTTGTGGATGAATGAAAACATCAAGTTTCAACAGATATTTTTTTACAAACATAATTCCATTGATGTTTCTGATAATTTGAATAGGAGAACCCAAAGCTGGATGGAGCTCCAGAAAAGTTAGAATGCAACAGAGAGGCATCCACACAGGTGGCACTGATGAGTTTAGGGGAGGGTTATGGGTCTCTGCATATAGGGTTCATCTGGGTCAGGCAGAAAGGACAAGATAGGTCCCTGAAGGAGAAATGGCATGCTAAGAAACAACTATTTTATCACTGTACTTTGCCTCGCCCTAGTTCTGGCTTCTCCATGCCCCACACCCCACTCCCACCCCCACCCCCATTTTCCACCTTGGCCTGAATATCACTTTTCCATATTGCGTCTTCTCAGCTGCTTCTGCCATGCTACCTGTGTGGGCAGAGATCTAGGCAGACCTGAAGGGGGGTTGTCTGGGCCCTCTCCACCTGCTTGGAAATAGACAAGAGGAGCCTGTTTGTTATCCTCATGTTCTCTTTCACTAATTGCTGTCAGCTTGGCCTCCCATACCCATGCTTCCAAACCTGAGCATCCGTCACGATCTCCTGGAAGTTTCAGTGATGCACAGATACTGCAGCTCCACCCTTGAATTCTGGAATGAGGCCCAATAATTGACATTCATAGCAAATTCTCAGTTGGTGGTGATGCTGAAGCCACTATACACTATATGCTTTTTGAGATGCGGCAGGGCTTGGTCATCATGGTACCCCAACAGGCAGAAGGCAGGGGGTGAGACAGGCTAGTTATCTGAGGTCTGCCAGGCCCTCAAGCCTTTGCTGTTGCAATGTCAAAACTGGTGATGGAAGAACTCAATATGCAGACAACCGGGTAGAAGCAGAAAACTTCGTATTTTACGTGTCCAGAATATTTGAGGAAAGGATTAAAGGTGGAAATCTAAGTGGGAAAAAATGGAGGCTGGGGCTTATCTTGAAGCAGCTTTTGCATGGAAACACACTTTCTGCTGAGACTGTTTGTAGTAGTTCTAAAGGAGGCTGGTGGCAGCCATTCAGAACACCTCTATTGCCCTTGCGCTGCTTTGTGTTCTTCCTGATTTCACGCTGGCATGAGGTATGAGAGCCAAGTCTGCAAGTCTGGGTTCCCATTTAAACATCACCCCAAAATAACAGCTTCAAGGGTGGGTGTGGAGATGGCGTGAGAGCAGACGACTGTTTTTTTGCACAGATGCTGGGCCTGGGGAGGCATCTTCTGTAAATGAATCTGGGAGGAGGATTCCAAGTATTTTCCTATATGGGATAGTTGCAGAAGACACAGCGAGAGAGAAAGAGACAGAGAGAGAGAGAGAGAGAGAGAGAGAGAGAGAGAGAGAGAGAGAGAAAGAGAGAGAGGAGATTCTCTATATTTCTACTGTAAGAGGCAAGACACAATCTAGTGGACTCTGATGAGCTGGAATTATCAAGCCCAACTACTTTCAGAAAAGCTTGGGCGAGGTACCTAATGCGTCCATCCCTGGTGTGTTGGCCTATAAAGAGGGGTCTAAGGAAAGCATCTGCCTCGAAAGCTATAGCATGCAATGATGAATATTTGAAATTTAACAACGTGAATCTGACACTATTCTACCACATTTGATCCTCCAAAAATATGGCGACTTCATATCTAAACTTGCAAAGTGCTGTCTCAGGGTTTTATTCCATGGCAACTCCTATAAAGGAAAACATTTATTTGGGACTGGCTTACACTTCAGAGGTTTAGTTCATTGTCATCATGCCTGGAAGCACAGTGGCACGCAGGCAGACATGGTGCTGGAGAAGGAGCTAAGAGTTAGTTCTACATCCAGATCCAAAGGCAGCATGAAGAGAAAGCCACATTGGGAGTAGCTTGAGTATCTGAGACCTCAAAGCCTGCCCATTCTCCATAACACTCCTTCCAACAAAGCCACACCTATTCCTACAAGGCCATACCTCCCAATAGTGCCAATCCCTATGAACCCATGGGGCCATTTTCATTCAAGCCACAAGTGCTTAGTGACTGGCACACAGTAAGAACTACCTTTAATGTTGGCTCTTCTTCCCATGCAAATTGTACTGACTTGGCTGATAGCATCTATGGTATAGTGAATCCTCAGTGATTACTGGTGGAATCACTGTATTAAGTAGATACCCAAACACACCCATGGTTGTCTGGGCACTAGAAACTCTGCAGGACCAGAAAAAAGGAAGGTGGGGCAGAGGAGGTGAGCTAAGGCCTAAATATCTCCATGTGAAGGACTAACCACATAGATTCAGCTCCCTCATGCCGTCTTTGTACTCTGGTGATAAAGAGACATCCTTCGGGCGGAAGGGATGATGATGAGTTACAGCTGGAAATCTGTCTGTCTGTTTGTCTCCGCAACAGAGAAGCTTCAGAAAAGAAAGGTGGGGGAACCTCCTTTAGGGTCTCTTC
Source organism: Cricetulus griseus (assembly GCF_003668045.3). Taxonomy (NCBI): domain Eukaryota; kingdom Metazoa; phylum Chordata; class Mammalia; order Rodentia; family Cricetidae; genus Cricetulus; species Cricetulus griseus. Next base: position 51,268,367 of record NC_048600.1, on the reverse strand, counting down.
TGCTGCTGGTATTTCTTTTTGTTTGGCTGTGGGGTGAAGGGATAGGACAGCACAGAAATCATGGCATGAGTACTGCAGCCGGAAAGGTTGATGATAAGGGACAATAGGAATATAACAGGCAATACTCTCCAAATGTGAATAAGACACACACAGTGTGACTAGGTACACAGTGTGACTAAATGGAAAGGGGATGGTTCTTAAAAAAAAAAACTTTTATTTCTACTGAGAAAGAAACATTGCCTATGCTCATCTCCAAACATATTTTAAAATCTGAGACATTCTGTACTGACTTTTTCCAGTAGTCATGTTTTTTTTTTTTTTCAAATGTCTCACAAAACCTCAGATTTGATAAAACACATGGAACTTTTAATTTTGTAGGCATTATTTAGGAATGTGACTACACTGGTTAAAGCTCTTTAAAGTAGAATTGATTTTAAAATAGAGCCAAGAAAAAAAAATGGTACAGTGAAACCCATGGGCATGACCACTGATGATGGAACTTGAGGAGACATACCCAAGAACTCTACTCTGAGAGATACTTGGTAGTTGGGTTGGAGTGGGAGTGATTTAATCTCTCAAAGCCTCGATTTTTCTCATTTGTAAAATGGGAATAATAGTTGCTATCTCAAATTTTAAAATAATCAAATGAGAAGCATCTTAAAATCAGACAGTCCTTGAGGCCCTGCATGAAGAATTTAGTAGGTTCTGTTTGTTACTATCACCACTGATTCTTAGCCTATAATGCCATAGAACTACCATGGGTTAGATTCTTAAACACAAGCATTTGCAAACAAAGAAATATAACGAAGAAATACAAGTTCAAGACTAGCCTGATTTGTAGAAAGGGTTCCAGGCCAGCCTGGGCTACATAGTAAAACCCTGTCTAAAAATAAAATCTGTGTATGTATCTGTGTGTGTATATGTGCATGTGTGTATGTATGTGTCCATGTGTGTACATGTGTGTGTATGTATGTGTGAGTGTGTACTTCTCCATCTATAACATTCTAACCCTTCTGCTGGTCACATGGACAAATGAGAAAATTTGAAAGGCCCTGACCAGTTGCAGCACTCAGGAAAGTGGTCCCTGCTTCTCGACTAAGCAGAGTGGGCTGGTGGTCGGAGGTGAGGGTGACCCAGCCCTGATGTTTCGAGCAAGGGAGAACTGCCCCCATTACTCATCTGACATGTGGTGGCATGGGTGGAGGAGAGATATCCCCCGCACCCATCAGTGACTGAGACAGGTGGAGGAGCTGGCCCTGGGGTGTAAGAGCAGGAGGGCTGCCCCTGCCCATCACCAGCTGCAGTGCTCAGGAAAAGGACCCTTATACCTCATCTGGGCAATGCAATAGAGCTGGCCCTGATGGTGTAGATGCCAGAGAGCAGATCCTGAGGGTGTGAAAGCAGAACTGGCCCTACCCCTCACTCATTGCTGCAAGAGGTGAATTAGCTGGGGCAATGCTGGAGCACTCACCCTGGTGGTGATGACACAGGAAAACAAGCCTGAAGCTGACCAGGTCCAGAACCAGGGTTATGACTTGGCCCGCCCTAACATCCACCCTATCTATGATCTGCTGGAGCACATGATGGGACCTGACCTGCAGACCCCAAAACTGCAGGATCTCCACAGCACAGAGAAACAGCAAGATTCAAGAGTCCCAATGAGTTCAGCATCAATAATGTAGCAGAAGCCAGAGGCCTCAAACCAAACCAATGACTCTTTGCTACGAAGTAGAGATACATGGACAAAGGGGTTTACTACCACTGTGTCACACTGCAGCTTCCCTGATGAGATTTTTAATTCCCCACCCTGTCCCTTCTTTTCTCTTTAAATTTTGTTTTATTTTTTGGAGGGCACAGGGGCAGGGGGTGAATGGGAAGGGACAAGGAGATTGAATGGGATCAAGATACATGATGTAAAAACAAAGTTAAAGAAAACGGGAAAAGAAAATGTACCTACACGGTTCAACATGGTCATGGCTCTCATTCTGGGTGAGGATGACCAGCACTTCACTGATTGCTGCTAAGTCATACATATATCCAAATACTGGAGGCGAGAGCGTGCTCTAGGGCAACTGACTAAGGCCCAGAAGCCTCAAACTACTCCCACAGGCAAAAAGCAAGTTTTATTCTCCTTCGCTTCATTTAACTTTAAAAACCAAAAGTGTAAAATATTTGTGTTTACTAACACTTTCATTGTTTTGGCAGAACCACATTTTACTTTAACTGCTGAAAATTTAGCATCTGAACTGAGATTCTGTGAGTGTAAAATACGAACCAGATTTTGAACACTTTGTGCAAACAAAAAGTAAAATGTCTCATTCGGGATTTTTATGTTCATGACATGTTGAACTGATAATATTTGGGTTATATTGGGTTTAAAACACTACATTTATTTGTACTTATTTAGAGTGGTTAGTAGAAGAATTTAACTTCATGTGTGTTATATTTATGTCTCGGGCAGCCCTGGCCCAGAAGCAGAATGCAAATGACCTTCTGGAAAGAGAACCCCAGGAAGCAGGGGGCGGGCCTTTCTGAGGAGAGAGCTGACTGGCTTCAGTCGGGACAGTTGCTTCTGACAGCTCCTGAGCAAAGCTTAGAGGATCAGAGGGGCTGCTGAGAAGACTGTTCTGGGCCACAGAAATGTCTCCCAGAGCTAGTTCTGACTAACTGTGGGACCTTGCTAGAGGGGCCAAATTTAGCAAATGAAAGAAAATCCCCAGCAGCCACAGACCTTGGATATGCAGTCTGAGTGGAAAAGCTTCCTTTCCTTTTGCATACCATCCCCAAACTGACTTATGCATTTACATAGAGTGGAGTTAAGTAGGAGACCCTTTGCAAAACGTCTATCTGAAAACCGTAAGAAATGACAATGATATTCGACTTGGAGACCTGCCCTATGCTGGTTGTATTAGTTGGTTTCCCCTTACTGTAATAAAATACCTGAAGCAGACTACGCTATAAAAATTCGAGACTTGTTTGAACTTGCCATTCCAAAAGTTCAAGGTCCAAACAGCATGGCTTGGGCTTAGTGATGGTCCTTTATTCTGTATCACAGCAGGGGTGTATGTGTTTCTCTGTCTACGTGGCTGCTCTTTTTCTTTGTGAAGCCACCAGGATTCAGTCATAGAGCACTACCCTAGTGACCTAGCTTATTGAATCACTTTTCAAAGGCGTCATCTCCAAACACATGGATTAAGTTTCCACTCTGTTAATACCACTCACCTAAGACCCTCAGGGATTAAACTCTTGAATGAACTAGGGTGGAAGCCATACCACTGTTACTAGAGGAGACGCCAGTCCCACCTACGGGCTGTACTGGGTCTTGCTTGGCTTGAATTCTTCCAAGAGTTACACTGGGGGTTTGGTACATAACTGTAAGGAGAGTGGGAGGGAGGCTTAGTATGAACCATACCCAGTAACTTGCTGTTTCATCATGATGCTCCTTAGAAGCCAGAAATGTCACAGCATCCTGCAGCGACACTGCCTGTTGAGAGAAATGTGTATGTACCTTCATCACAGAGGAAGCATGTGGCACTTGAGTGTCACATAAAACCCTTCAAATTAGCTCTATTAAATAAATTGTCACTAACTCAAAATAAATCCAATTGTGTCATTTATCTAATTGCAGATGAAAATGTGGCTCTTAAAAAAAAGTGGGTACAGATAGCTTATGTTCCAGAAAGAATTTGCCCTGTCTTTTCTTCCCAGTGAGCTTTGTTCTTTTTAAGTTTCCTATATTGATATCAAATAGATCACAGTGCAGGAGCCCCTCATGCTCCCCGACTCCCTTCCCTCTGACCTAATCAGGCCCTGGGAGATAGAAGGAATTTTCCAGCATGATGTTTCTCTCCCTCACAATCAAGTTTTAAATGTTTCAGGTTAGCTATCTGAAACCCACTTAACTAAAAGCCATTTAAGGGAAAGATCAAGCCCAATTTGCTAATGCAGGCTTTTTTTTCAATTCTGAGTTAAAAAAAAAAAAAAAAAAAAAAACTTGAGTTAACCACGTCAAAAATTAAAGATTGAAAGGGACACTGGCAGCCTCCTTGTGTGCCTAATTTGACATTGCTGAACAAATGACCACACTGAAATGAAGATTTCATATAAGATTTGTTCAACATCTTCAATTCTCCAATTCCTTTCTCAGTTCTAAAAAAAGTACAGAATCCACACCCAAATTCACTCACTGGAAGAAGTGTGTCTGTGTTGACCACTGCATCCTCCAAGAAGAGGGAAAGGGAGAGGTGGAGATTTAGCCTCTGGTTTGGAATCTCTGCCATGGACGCCATTCATCATTAGCTCTGCTTATGAATGGAGCATCAGAAGGTATCCTGCTGCCTCTCTGTTGGATTAATGTTATTAACAGATTATTCGTGGCATGCCTTACATTACAGAGGCTGCCTGTCTGTGGGCTTCAGAGTTCAAGCCAGAAGATGCTTGGGTACCATCTATGGGGGTGAAGGGTGGGGCTGCCTGCTGATATCAGGGAGGAAAATGAATCTGCCCCCTCACTTCCACCAAAGGAAGAAACTTGCCCAGAGCTCAGTCTGCCAAGGGTTGGCACTGGCACAGGCCTGACCCCCTGGCCACTCCTTCTTGTGTGTGGCTGTTTCACAGGAGACTTCTGTCTCTTTGTTCCAGCTCACATTGCACGTGTCCCGATCGATATGACATCTTATCTTCTAAAACATTCATATGTCTGCTTCCTAGGATTCCTATGGCTGCCTGCCATGTGCCACCCCCTTGCCTTGCCTTTGTAGTCAGTGTGGTCTCATGGATCTGCCCCCTCTTTAACAGGACTGCTGGGTGCTATTCTTTAAAAAAAAAAAAAAAAAAAAGACAGTGTTTGTGTTGTCAACACTGAATGACAAGCTGGGGTGGGGACGAACGTCTAGGTATATATGCATGGATTGTGGGCATATGTTTTGTTGTCAGGAAAGCTCTTAAAACCCCAGACCATGATTTATTTGGTGAATAAAACCTCCGGATATTATCATTCTCTAAAGGTGTTTTGATCACACGGGCTCTTTCTTGAGGAAAGAAAGGCTTTTATTTTATTTCCTTCTGGGGGAAAAATAGCATCAAGACCAGAGTGGTCGGGGTGGGAAATAGCACCCGTGTGGCTGATGGCTCTGGGCGTGTGTTTATCTGGACAAGGATGCATAGACTCCACGGACAATGGGCTGCCTGACCGGCATGGGCAACCAATATATTCCAGGCACTCTGCACGGGAGAAAAACAGTGGCTGTGAGCATGTGTCTGTCTTGAGTATTGATTTTCTTGGTGCTGCTGGGGAGGGAGGGTGTCATTAGAGGTCAGCTCAGCACACCACATGCCACGCCCACACTATCAGCTGAGGCCACCTGCCGAGCACCTGCAACAGGGGCTCCAGGGAGAGGAGTGGGGATGACACTGACTCCATGACCCTACACATCTGGAAGCTGCAACAGAGCCCTGTTTGTTTCCTCCAAACACAGGAATTGATTAATCTCATCCCGCTTCCTACTCACTGTACTGTCCTGAGCCTGTCACAAGAATAGATTAATGTGCGGGCCCTTCTTCGTAGACTCTTCTTGTCTGGAAAACATACTGCTCCTTGGTCCCAGAGCTGCCTTACGGAGCTGTCACCTTGTCCTCATGGTAGATGTGCATGGGGTGACAGAAAGCCTCCCTATTTTGGAGAGGGACCAGAATTAGGAAGGTGAGAGACACAATCCTTGCTAAGGATGTTTTAGTGCCAACAGGGAATTGGGCGGTGCCTGCAGAGATGGGCAGGCAGCAGCTGCCTCCCCAAAGCCCCCTCTCATTCAAGTGGTCTTGCCAGGATCCCGGGATCACTTCTCCTTCTCTTCTCTCTTCTATGTAAGTTCCTGGTCCTGAGCTTTGCAAGCATCTTGGAAGCTGCAAGCCAAAAGTTGCACAGAGGCGAGAAGTTTCTTGCGCATCCTCAAGAGCTAGGTGCGCAAATCCCATTACCGGTAAAGGGATTTGTGGGCGTCACTTCCATGTGGCACTTTGAAAATTTATTCCATTCAGTGTATTGCTACACTGTCTGGGAAAAATAAGCAAAAATCATTTCATCGAGGCAGTTAGGATTTTTAAAAAGGGATTTTAAAAAAATCCTTTGAGATTTAAATTTTTTAATTCCTTTTTTAAGTCTTAGGTGTTTTCGAGAATGTTATTCGTCGTGGTTTTATTTGCATCACTTCTTTTCCTGCAGAAGGTAGTTCTGGCTGCAGCAGCATTCTTAAAAGGGTACTATCAAGGCACTGAAAACCCCCTCCTCACTGCAAAGAGAAAGAGAAGTCCTATGTTCAACCATGCTCCAGAGGATGAGAGGCAGAGTGGCCCAGGAAAAAGCCACCACAAGCAAATGTCAGCCAGACAGGCAGCTGGAGTCACTAGTCCTTTATTTTATATTGGCAATGCTAGACCTTTAGGTTAAATAGCAAAATGGCTACTAACCCTAGTGTATTCATGGAGGATGAATGTCTGCTTTCAAGAGGTACCTGCTCCTGAGTGAGCTTGGGCAGCATTCACAGAAGGAGTCCTGGAACCTTCCTGCCCTGCTCAATCTTGAAACAGCTATTACAATAGGAAATACAGAGGGCAGATGTCCCAGAAGGTGGTTGGGAGGTGTCTCAGAATGGAGTCATTTGTCAGCACAGCAAGGAGGCTTGGAGCTCTGACTCTGAAGCAACACACATCACGGTGTGATCCCAGATTCTGCAGTTAGTGGTGGAGTGACCTTGAATGAGTCAACCTCTCTAAACTTCAATGTTCATGTCTATAAAATACAAATTATATTTATGTTCCGTGTGGTCATTGGATATCAATAGGATACAGAGGATTTTCTTACCCTTCAAAAGACTTTCTTCAACAAAAAGCAGAATCCCTCCAAAGGTATCCACTCTCCACTTCCCTTTCCTGCTTGCTAGACTCTGGCTTAGACTGCCGGTCCCTCGTGTCAATGTGAACTGCCTTCTCATTTCCGTTTGTCTTGGTGTGGGCTTACACATCATGACACCATCCTTGACCAATCTTCATTAACGGTAAAAGAAGAAGGAAAAGAAGAACTTTGCATTTCCCATCCCCTGCCCTTCCAGACACCTGGCCCTGTACTTTGCTTTTCACCATGTGTTTAGTTTCTCTGCATCCCACTAGAATGTAAGTTCCATGAAAGCAGGGATTGTGTTTTGCCAACTGCTTTATTCCCAGGGCCAGGACACAATTCGATGCACAGTGTGAGCTCCATAAATATTTGCCAAATGATAAATAATGAATAAATGCTGCCATTAAAGTAATTATCCCAGTCCCTGGCACGTTGTCAAAATAAATGTGAATCATCATCATGGCTGAAGATGCTCATTTGCATGTGTTGATGTTCACTGCTCACTGCTAAGGTGGCATCACAGTGCCCAGTGAGTTCAGGGCTAGCACCTGTGAGCATTAGCCCTGCTCATCCCTTTCTCTGCGGGTTCCATCCTTTCGGCAGGGGCACCTTGGGAATCTACTGTTTCCCACAGGAGTCCTGGCATTGTGGACTTAATTGGCTGGTGCAGAGCCAAGGAGATCCAGCCCCTGACCCTTCCCATCGTCTTCCCATTTCTGAATGCGCCCTGACATCAGCTCAAAGGCCCTGTGCGTCTGCATGCATGGTGAGCCCCAAGACCCAGCAGGCTTGGCTCCTTCCTTTCCCTCCTGGGGCTCTGCTTGGCCTGCAGTCTTGCATTTTCAAAGGGAGAGTCCAATCTCCTCCCCGGGGTTATATATCGACAGGCCTGATCTTTAAAGATAGCCCTTGCTCCTGGGGGCCTGCTCAGCAAACACAGAGCATCTGTGGCTTCCATGTTTGTCCTCTTTGACAAGCAGGGGTTGAGCAGCTCTCGGTGAAGTATTGCTGACATATTGATTGAACTCTCTTGTCAGGTTGATCCTCTGCCAGCCAATGAACATAGAAGGTTCTAAAAGGCACCCAGCAGGGTCCACACATACCCTAATTACTATTTTAGACAACCCTTTTAGGAAGCTGCCATTTTTCGAGGCCTGGCGTCTCCATGTCCTTGTGCTGGCTAGAAAATCCTGTCACCTGTAACCAACCTGCTTTCTCTACCCTAGGCTTGATCTCAGAGTCTTTCTTTTAGATCCCATCTATCACCTAAACACAGGCACTTCCAATGATAAACTATTAATCAACCGGAAAGGAGGTCTGACTATTGTTCTTGCAAAAACCTGGGATCTGTCTGTGGCCTTCCCTTGTGGCCTTAGGTTCTTTGCAGCACTCTAGGAAGGTTCTCTCCAGTTAGCTGAGGGATACATCCAGGGTGTGGCTGCTGACTGTGCTTTTAGTGGCTGATTTCCCAGATACCACCTGGATTCCATAAGCTTCCACATCAAGCCCTTCCCTACCCCATTCTTACTGACCCATGGAGCCCATTGTTCCATCCCAGTGTCTCTGTGGAGTAAAGCCTGTCAAGTCATGATGAATTGTACATTTTGGCTGTCAGTGGGGGCGGGTAATTCGGAAGAGAGGGCTTCCAGAACTCATTTCACTTCTGACCCTAACATGGTCTGAACCAGACCTTTTGGGATGAGCTGCTGGAGCATTCAGAGAAGGAGGAAGAACCATCCCAGGGCAGTCAGGATATCTCCTCCAGTAAAATGTAAAGTGACAGGCATTTATGTGAAGTACTAAGATGAAGAAGCAATAACTGTGGATATCCCAAGGTTTCTCAGCTATCTAGTCTCGCTCTGGTAACAGAAAAAAAAAAATGAAGGTATTATAATTTCAGAGAGTTTGCTGTCTGAAACAGGCATAATGACCCTAAACAGGAGTTAATTTCCTGTCTGGATTTCAGAAAAGTTCCTGACCTGATAAAATTTAAAAGATTCACAGAGATCTAGTCTGTAAGCAAGTCCTCTTTCCTTTTCTTCATAAGTGAATGTATCAGTCAGGGTAGACTAGGCCATGCTGCTGTAACAAAAAAACCCAAACTCTAGTTGGTTCACTGCCACAACAATTTATTATTTCCCCTGCTCTGTGTTCTGACCCTTGCCAACAATGGCTAGCTCTGTCCAATGGCCTTTTTATTCAGGTTCTAGGATTGCTATGTAATGCAGTGCACACTGCAAGTCACAAAGCCACATGTGAAATCAATGGAAAAGGAAATAAGCATTCCTCCAGGCAGCAATGATACACACAGTGAATGACTGTGCATCAACCCACATTGCTAATCATGAATTCTGAGACAGAAACAAGTTCGGCTGAGATGCCATTTTCCCACGGACTTTGTAGCCAGGTCTCTACAAAGTGTGAAAGAGGTACCACATCTCCAGCATAATTCTGATCCAATTCTGAAATCCCCCAATGGTAAAAACTTCATAGTCAATATTTCCCTCGTCTGAGAATGAGTGTCATGGTAGTATCTACCGGGAACTCTTTTAAGATAATGTATATGTCAGCACATGAATGTTCAGCTCAATGATTGGCAGCAGGTATATGATATACTGAGAATCAAAATAGCCTTCTCTTTATACTCTAGTCTATTTTACTACCCATAATATTCATCCTATTCCCTGTACCTCCACACTGTTTTTAAGAAGCATATAATGTTCTATAGTCCAAGTTTCCAAGTGTGCTTCCATGTGCTAGTTCCTATCCTAATAAACATGGATGTGGTGTCTATGTTAGAGACACTGCCAGCTCTTCCATGGAGCTATGCATAACCCTCTTCGGCCCATACAAGCTGCCTTCATTTCACCGGGAAAGGTAACTTTTACAAAATGGAAAAAGGAGAGCTGGATAGAGCAATGATTCCTTTGCCCAAACCATAGAACCAGTCAGTAGCAGAATAAGAAGCAGAACTCTCATTAGTCAGGAAACTCATTTACTTCACAGCTCCCCTGGGTCTCTATCCGGAGGACACTTCAGTCTGTTCCCACAGGCCAGAAAGATAGTCTCATTTTCTTCCTCAAGTCGGGGAGCAAGGAATAGCTGATCAAGAACACCACACAAACAAACAAACAAAAATGCCAACAAATGCTGACTCAGATGCCCTCCCCACCACAATAAGAAAAGGTAGTTGTACCCCCAGTGCAGTTCTCCCTTATTTACTTAGCATTCAGTTCAGTGATGGATAATATGCCTGAACTTGACTTTCATTTTTGAGCAGAGCTTCTGCTGATGGACAGGTCTCGTGCTCTGTGATTCGGCTTGTCCCCTTTTTCTGTCTTTATCTCGGGTATTTTCCTGTTCAGTCACAGAGTTGTCTGAGTGGCAGCTCACATACTCTTACCCTCACCCCTTTGACCTCATGCCACTTTTTAGATATTTTTGTTAAAGATGGTGATGATGATGATGATGATGATGATGATGATGACAATGATGACAATAGCTATAATAAAAATGTTAAAGAGGAAGGAGGGAAGACATAAATAATACATGAAGCTATGAGTGTCCCCTTTCTGCTCAGTAAGATCACGGCCCTGTCTACTATTCTCCCGAAGTGACGGTAGCAATGTACCCTGTACCTTGGAGTGACCAGCCTGTGTATTCGGGGAATAGTTATGAAGAGCAGTTGCATGTGGATATGGTACTGGGATGCTGTCATATTGGAGTGCCAGGACCCACAGCTTTTTCATAGACATGAGCATCAAAGCTTTGTTAGGCTGGGGCCCTAGCTGTACCTGTGATGTTTGATGGTGACATCTGTCTCAGCACTCGGGGACCCTCCTCCAAAAAAGCTGATTCTTTGATGCAGCAGCAGCTGGCTCCAGGTGAGCTCCAATAACCCATTAGTATCGGTCTTTCTTTTTTTTTTTGAAAAATCATTTTAAAACAGCTAATTCCTTGGCTCCCTTCACCTGGTAATTACAAATCAGAAGCTATCGTTATCTTGAAGCAACCATGATTACTTCTCATTTCCTGACCTCTGTATGGTGAAAATATGTCATTATTTGAGGCAATAGACTCTGGTCTCTTCAAGTAAGTGACCTACATATAACGGATAAACTGCAGGAGAAAATTAGGTGTTACCTCAATGGAAAGAGTATAGTAAATGTCACTTATTCTTATTAGTATTTATCATCTGGGGAAGTTGCGACCGTGGGCCTTGCCCCTCATGGAAATGCAGAGATGGAAAAATGTGGTTTGGAGGTAGAGAAGCCTGTGAGAAAAAAAAGCAGACACATACTTGGCCAGGTACCTTGCCACCTTCATCTGTAGCCATCAATCTAAGCTGTATTGTGTGAAGATAGGATTTAACCTTAATAGAATGCAGCCTGACTTTAAGTGGTGGTAGGCATGCAGAATTAATTGCTATGTGAACAATTTCCTAAGCATTGTTAATTGTGTTTCCTGTGGTTAATTGTTTCTCCCATCCCCACGTCAAACTCAGAACTTCTCCTGTCAACAGCCCCTTTCTCTCCTGCCGAGCTGTGAATGTGGCAACAGGCATCAACCTGTGCCCATTGAAATGCCAGACAGACAGGGCACAATCATTGTTTGTGTGGGAAAATACAGGGAAATGGATTCCTTATTTATTTACAAATGAAGCATTTCTTAGATGAGGGCTTGGGAAGAACACAGGTGCTTCCCTCCCCTCAGTAACAATAAAACCAGGATCCATCGGGGATGGATGGTACATTGAGTTTTCTAAACTAACTGGGTCTCTGCACAAACTAAGTAACAAGACCAGAAAGCTGCCTGGAGGGTGAGGTATACATGGAAATCGACCTCTGAAAACATGTTTGTCTCCTGAGAGCAAGCACTTCTGGGCATCCCATCTCTGTCTCATTCCATACTTGGGAGAAACTGAATAATACTGTTAGTTTTGCTTTTTTTCTGGAAAAGGCTCTACCACTATTACACACACACACACACACACACACACACACACACACACACACACACACACACACACACAAACACACACAGGCATTTCCACAATGTGCTAAGAGATAAGCAATTGTCATGAAGAGAGGGAGAAAGAAAGTTTGGCACAGTTAGACAGGCATGCTTCTAAGTGGGCCAGTGAGATTGGAGATACCTTTGGCTGTTTTGGCATTTTGGGGCCAGTCAAATGGGAGCATTGGAGCCTTGTTTTTGAATTGGACTCACATTTTGAGTAGCTGGGAGAACCCAGCCTTTGTCAGTGCACCTGTCTAAAACCAGGTGTGAGGACAAACAGGGAAATGATAGAGCAGCCCATCCTGAAAGATCAGACCTATGTGTTACCTCCCTCCTTCACTTCCCACAAGGGATGCTGCCCCTGAGGAGCAAAGGAGACAGAAGCTCTTGGACTGCCACTTTCTGTATTTAGCTAATCCTGGAGGCCTGGGGCAAGCCATTTTTGAACTGCAGTTTCCTTAAAAGGCAATTGCTTGGAAAAAGGCACCTGGCCCTCCCCCTTGACATTTGCATTGCTGAATTATCTATTCATATTTTCATTACTTTGTCTCTCCTGCAGCAATGCATCTGCTCGGACTCAATTGGCAACTCCAGCCGGCAGATGGACACACCTTTAACAATGGCGTAAGGACCGGCTTACCAGGAAACGATGATGTGGCAACAATGCCATCTGGAGGCAAAGGTGAGGTTACAGCTGCTGCTTGCCCTATTGAGGTCACAGGAAAATTCAGGGCTCTCGCCAGCTGCTTCAGGTTTTTTAATCCAAATCTTGGAAGGCATGTAAAAAAAATGAAAAAAAAAAAAAAGAAAGGGAAAGAAAAAAATGACTGCCTTTCATAGGTGCCCCGTTTAAAAGCTGTTTGCTGTTCCTGTCTGTTAGCTGTGTTTGGCTGGAGTCACTTGGATCTGGCACAGTGTCTGCTCCAAGCAGTGTGCATACCTATGCTATCTGCAGCAACTGGCACCTTGTGGCATGCTTGAAAACATCCCAAGGCCTAAACAGAAGCAGCAGCAACAGCAGCAGCTGGAGCAGCAGCGGCGGCAGCAGCAGCAGCAGCAGAAACCTGCCTAATCAGAAGGCAGGAAGCAGCTGGCAGTACACGCCACTAGCCTGGGTCCCTCTCCCACAAGGAGAGATACAGCCTCCCAGGGGAGTAGGCTCGCCTGGCTTGCCTTGAGAGAGACAGAGCTGTTCTGCTTTGGGGGAGAATAGAAAGGAGTTTTGACAACTCGGCAACAAAGCTTCCCTTTTCAGAACAGTGAGGAGGACAATAGAAATGTTCATTGAGGCAATCACTGTATTCTTGTAGGAGAGAAAAATAGGCGCTAACAAGGTGCTAAAAAAGAGGAGAGAAAATCAGAACCTTGGAGAGGTGGGGACAGGAGCAATTAAAAGACAAGAGCAGCCAATGGCACAGCTTGCAGGGCTGGCATTTGGTGATTTGGTAGCATTGGAGTAATTTGGGATGAAAATCACATAAGCCAGAGATTGTGTCAAAAGGACTTATCCAAACAGATTTTTTTCAGTCTATTCTTAGTCACCAGTATACACACACACACACACACACACACACACACACACACACACACACACACACAACTTTTTAGAATACATCAAACAGGAACATTTTAAAAGAAAGAGAAAGAACCTTTATAGGGTATCTATTGTGTGCCCAGTACAGCATGGAGTAACTTCAGCTCTAAAAGCAGTAAATGCATCTCTGAAAAATTCAAGCCCACAATATTCTAGAAACTTCACCAAAGGAACCAGGACAGGTACAAAATTGAATTCATGTCTAAGCAATGTGCATCTTTGGACAGGAGGTTGGTTTTCCTTGTATCTCATGCTTTCTGCCAAGAAGACTCCAGGATTCCTCTGCCTCGGGTGGGTATGACTTACCCTGATATGCTAACAGTCTTGAAGTTGCTCTCCCAGAGCTGCCCTACACCTTCGGGTATGACTCCTGCCTTTTTATCCAGTCTTTAAGAATCACCCTTCTCATCTGTCATAATCATAGCAGTAAATTACCTTTAAGTAAGCATGAAAAAGTTTTATCTGAGGGTGAAATGATATGCTTTCCATTATTGAGTAGGTAAAACCAGGTCTCAAAACAAAGATCTTTCACTCTAACTGACCATGTTCTGTTTTAACTGACCACAGAAGCCCAGAGCCAAATTTATTGTCCTCGGATTTGAAATCTATTCACCTCCAGCACTTGACCCCACTCCTTCCCTTTTCCTTTACAACAGTGGCTCTCATTTTTTCCCCTTGGGAGACATTTGGCAATGACTGAAAAAGGTTTTTTTACTGTCACAATTGGAGGAGGTGTAACTAGTGGGTTAAGGCCAGGGGTACTGTTAAATGACCTACAGTATACTAGCTAGCCCCCTATCATGAGGAATCACCTCAGTGCAAGGTGCCAATAGGATGGCTCTCAGAAGCCCACCTTCAGGGAGTCTGCTACATTTTTCCATTATTATTTTTTAACATGAAGGCAACACCCCCTTCCTTTCAGGCAAATCAGCATGTACATTTGAAAGCAAAAATGCAGATTATCCCACCAGGCATGGGATGTGAAGACAGAAGTATTCTGAAGCTGTGCATGGATGCTTTTGAATTAGTAGCCTTCACCTTGGGACCCCCACAATCTTCACAGGCCTCCAGAAATGAAAATAGCCCCTTTTCCTTTTGTCCTTATGCTCCATTTCCCAGCCCCACACCACTTTAACATTCCACACCATCATGATCAGACAACTGAGGAAAACTCCTTTGAGAACAAGCCTAAGGAATATTTGTCTCTAAGGTGGAGGTTCTCAACCTTCCTAATGCTTCAACCCTTTAATACGGTTGTGGTGACCTCCCCACCATAAAATTATTTTCGTTGCTACTTCATAACTGTAATTTTGCTACTGTTATGAATCCTGAATGTAAATATTTTTGAAGATAGAGGTTTGTCGAAGAGGACTCAGCCCACATGTTGAGAACCATTGCTCTAAAGTAACAAATGGTCACGCCCTAAGCACCATGGGTTTTGCTCATTGGGTCTTTATTAAAAGGGTGAAATTTCAAAATTGCTTAAAAATGAAATAAAACTCAATACCTTTTCTTTCCAAATGCCAAAACAGTTCTCTGGCGATGACTGAAGGTACCGGATTGTCTCTTAGAGCTTAAATGAAGTCTTGGAAAGTGACAGGAAAGATTGTTAATGTCCTTGAGTGACTTGAGATTTGAATTTCTAGACCTAGTGACCTCCCCATTCCTCACTCACCAATTCTATACATTTAGATAACCCAAATCAATTCCCATCGACCACTTTCCCACTGTTTCAAAGAGACAATCAAGACATATTGGCAATAAGTTAATTAAATAACACCCCCTCAATTTTTTGTGGTATAGGATAATCCTTCACTCCGATGTTTTAATCAAGATTCACCACACATTGCCAGGGAGGTTAATCTTATTAAGCAATTACTGGGTAAGTATCCAGCAGGAGCAAATTAAAATGTAAGCAAAACACGAGCATGTGAGCCCCATCTAAGATGGTCTATCGATAGAGATTTCATTAGTTGGTCTTCAGGAGTATTTACATTGTGCAGGTTTGGGAAGGAGTCTAATAGACAGGACAGCCTCCACTCTCTGATATGATAGTGGAACAGAGCTCTCTATTCATTAGCTAGGAGGATGTATTCTTGGGGCTGTGTCTTCCTCTTCCTTTTCCATTTACTGATGTTCTTCGTGGTTTATTTTTCCTCCAATCTCTTTCAATTAAACCTTAATGTAGATGGTCTTGGGTTCCACATGGAGAAGAAGTTACACGTGCACTGCCAGAATCACTCACCATCTTGTGTGTATTTCTATGTTCAAAGGAATGAACTCATACATCTTCATTAGAGGGACACGGAGTGCTTTTGCTATAGATCTGGGATTAGATAAACCTTGAGAATGAAGATTCGATACAGTATTCTGACCTGGTCAGATAGCATAAAAGAATCCAGTTTGATTGCCTGTGCCCAGAAATAAGGTATACAAGAGCTTTACCAGGGCATGTCACTGGCTTTGGGTTTGTGTACTGATCTTAGGAAAGAATATAGCCTCAAGTAGAATTTCATGGATCATTCTCAAAATCCATCAGTCATTTTGTATTCCTAGTGTTCTCTGTGTCACTAAGGTTAGCAAACTATATCTCATGGACCAAATTTGGCTGACCACTCATCATGGATACAATCTCTCCTGGTGCATTGCCAGGTCCATAGGACTGTGGAGGCAAATGGGTGCCATATTTTCAATTTTACTCTTTAATAAAAAGAATGTTGATGGCTCTCCCATATCATTTCCAAACTCATTTCTACTTCTCTAGAACCTTTCCTGTACCCAAATTAAGGATTCCAAGATTGCAACACCTCTGTTTCTCTTTCTTCATCAAGCACTGGTAATGTAATCTTCATGACTTTCATTGAAAAATCCTGTAAATCAGTGTACAATACTGGCATTGATTTAGCTGGGCACAAACTCCAGCTACATCCTTGTGTGCTGAGTTGACTTTATTAATTCAGGTCATTTATCCACTCCTAGCCTTGAGTTTCTCATCTGTGGAATGGCACTCCTTCACAAGCTTGTGTTCCTGCGTAAATGAGATAGCCCTTTGCAGAACACTGTTGTGGTACCACTCACATGACAAACAACCTATGAATCCTTGTCATCGTTAAAGTCACCATCTCTTCTCTTGGTTGGTCCATCTAATACACCTCCACAGGCTGCCACTTCCAATGAGATGCTTGGATGTCCACAAGGGAAGGCTGCTTTCAGAATGGCAAGACACAATAATGCCACTTCACCTCCCTTCCTTTACCTTCTAAGAATTAACACGTCTCAGGTGATGCTTTTGTCCCTCACTAGATGAGGTCAATGGAGAGCAAGACTTTCCCTTCCAGGGGGCCCATGTGTAACACAAGCTGGCCAGATCCCCAAGCATTATTTGCCTCCTGCAACTTTGAGCTCCATCACTGCCAGCCTGCCTGTTTTAAGCCCTACCATTCTCGGTTTATAACTCAGCTGTAAACATTTATTTGTGCCTGAAGCACATTTCTTTCCTACCCTTTGAAAAAAATCAGAATTTCCAGATGGTATGCAAGTTGGAAAAAATGGCAAAGACTGTTATTCTGTTTAGAAACATGTTTTTCTACACTTGCCCTTTCAGCAAAAACTTCATAATGATTTTTACTCGTTGGCTTAATGCATGGTACTAGGAGCCAGATTCGCGGGGAGGTTGGTAATTCTTCCTCTGGCTCCTGTCACTCAGCCTCTCAATGCACACAGCTCAGAGTTTCAAATGATCACTTCCCTGCATGGGACTTTTCCAAAGTTGGTGATGTTCCCAGAAGGACAAGGGGTCAAACATCACCTTATAGCATAACCATTAGCAAATATGCCTGTAGCTTAAGTCAACGCAGTTCCTGCCATTCTTAGAGTGTTCTTCTACCACTCTTACAGCTGGGTCCCAATTAAATGTGTCACAAGGATGGGTTTCTGACCCTAGCTCTAAGTTGTATAGTTTGTTCTTCCTAGCATCACTCTGGCTTAACATAGGTCCAAATGATTCAATCATTTTTCCAACATGCTGAATTTGCCTTTCGCCTCATTGGCCACTCATTTTCACAGGGTCAGTACACCCAGAGCTCTTCTCCTTCTGGATTCTCTTCTGGAGGTCTTCTAGTGTGGTTTCTGAAATGCAGTCTACCTAATAGTTAGAGACATGGGGTGTTGAGTCCACCAGACAAGGTTTTTTAATCCCAGCTCTACCTCTAAAGAGCTATAGGGCCGTAAGCAAGTCACATAACTTCCATCAACCCTGGTTTTCTTCCCATCTGAATAATGGGGAAAGGCATCAGAAGATTGTATGCCACATAGTAGCTATTCTGTACATTTATCCACCATCAACAATACTAATAAACCAAGTGGCATATTGAGGCAAGGCAAGTTCACTGAACGGTCAGAGGTATAAATATTTGACTAGAGGTAGTGAAGAATTGACTGTTTTTATCTAAGGCAATACGTGAGGTCATATATAGTCCCTAGACCTGGAGGATTTTATAAGAATAACCATTGCTGCGCAATGTTGTGAACACCATCACAGGAGCAAGGTCTCGCACTCTGGGAACCCCTTCCTGAGGAGAGCCATCCAGAGACAGGATGGAAGCTGATGAGGCTGATGGCAGCGCAGACCAGCTGTATTTCTTAGCTACTAATCTAAGGTCCTTACAGGAGCACTTTAGTTACCTGTTCACCAAACGGAAGC
This sequence comes from Cricetulus griseus, assembly GCF_003668045.3. NCBI lineage: Eukaryota > Metazoa > Chordata > Mammalia > Rodentia > Cricetidae > Cricetulus > Cricetulus griseus. The sequence goes on along the minus strand of NC_048600.1, from coordinate 51,250,163 downwards.
CTCATATGGTTGTTCTGATGCCCAAATAAGTGGAAACGAAGTGTAATGACTGAGGCAATCTTCTGAATTCAACTTTATTTGCAATAGATAAAAATATGTGAGGCAGAATAATCTGCAAGGCAGATTTATGTGGAGGAGCCTCCGGAGCTCAGGGAAGTTAGGGGGTATTAATATGAGGCTTCATTTCCCTGGTATAACTACGAGTCCGTTCCCTTTATCACTTGTTTGGGGAATAACTTCTCTGTTTCCATAAATGAGTTATGGTACCATGTTCTGAAATGATTAGTCCTAATGCAGCTGTGGAAGACTGTCATTTTCCTCAACATCAGTCTTATTTAACTGGTTGAAATTTTAGGTACATGTCTCAGAAGTAGGCAGTAGTTTCACATTTACATGAGCAATCTTCCGTGGAGTGATAGAGTTGGATGATCATGTAAAATTGAGCATCAGAGTGTTACTTCAGAAACACCACAAATCTCTCCCATAGGCTGGAGATGTGCTATCCAGAACTGGAGGGTCTCAGACACCTGCCTCTTGGGAAAATGACCAACACCTCCACTTTTTATTGTGGAGCTCATCGATAGACAAGTCTCCCATGGAGGCCCCAGTTTTGGGAGGCAAGACCTGGCCCTGGCCCTGCTTGCTGGCATATCTTTCCCAGCCATTGTCCAGCACCCAGTCAACACTGGGTCCAGTTACCCAAAAAGATTACAAGATGTTCTGTCATGTCTCTTCTCTGGAGGTCCCCCAACTCATTCCAAAATCAAGACTGTGTGACCCTGGACTTCAGACTATCTGAGCTATTGGAACATGGATGAGAATATGACAAACATCCCAACTCTGTGTGGACCAGAGTTTACCTAGTAGCACAGTAGATGCTTGATAAATATTTATTGCTTGAGTATGAGATGACCCAGCCAAATGCTTAGGATGTTCATTCATCATTGTTAACTAAGTAAAGTCTGGCTGCCCTTCACTCAAGCAGGTGCACAGAGCTGCTCACATGAGAAGCAGCTGGAGCCATTTGGAACCAC